>NC_080180.1:36406443-36661443 GCF_950295315.1 Erinaceus europaeus | reverse complement strand
TCTCAATGGTAAGTACTATCTGTCACTTATCTATTATCATCATCTATTAAAGTATCTTTATTGAAATATAATTCAATACTGACAAGTTTACTCATTTGAGTATACAAATCAATGAGATTTCCTATAATCACAAGCTAATATAATCATCAATACACCTACTTTCATCTCTACAAAAAGAAACCCTCAGGCCAGAGAGGTAGCTTACTGGATAGGATACATGCCCTTCCATGCACACAGATCAAGTTCAAGCCATAGCACCTTCTATTTGCTGGGAGGATGTGCTATGATACCACAGGAGGTGCTGTGACATCAGAGGAAGCTCCAGTACCAGGGTCTCTCTCCTACCCTCAATTTCTGTACCTGAATGAAAAGGCAACTGAGTGAGTGGTGAAATCATAGTTGTGAGAGGTCTTGGTTCCACAAATCCCACCCCCATTAGTAGTCATTCTGACCTCAGTCTGGAAGCAACCTCAAATTTGTTTTCAGTCTCTATGGATTTAGGGTAATTTTCATGGGGTAAGGGGTAGCAGCAACAGTCCAATCTGCTTGTGTTACTGATTGAGTGAATCCTCTAAAACATTTTCAGTATCTTCCAGCATTGTTGGGCAGTGATATAATTTCAGGTTTTGTGTTAGGAACAGAGAGC
Source organism: Erinaceus europaeus (assembly GCF_950295315.1). Lineage (NCBI taxonomy): Eukaryota > Metazoa > Chordata > Mammalia > Eulipotyphla > Erinaceidae > Erinaceus > Erinaceus europaeus. The sequence continues at coordinate 36,660,797 of NC_080180.1, read as the reverse complement.
GGGTTTCCATGGCACTTATCACATGGCTTCCCATCTGATGCTGCTAGTCTGTCCTCTGAGAAGATGCAGATCAAATAGGAGTGTGTGATGGGCCAAATCTTGCCTCTGCTGCTTGCCAGTTCTGAAATCCAGGGTGAAGTACCTGGTGTCCTCTAAGGCTCAATTCTGTTAGTTTGAGACTTCATAGGGCTAGTGGCAGGGTGGGTGAGATGACATAGGATCCCCTTCCACTGTACAAGCCCAAGAATTTCCCTTCTCATCTGATGCTTTTCTCATTGAGGCCCTGTCACGGCACAATGTTTATTTATTTTATAAATTGCCACCAGAGTTATCACTTGGACTCAGTACTTGCACAACAAATACAATGCTACCAGTAATCACTCTTTCCTTTTATTCTTTCCCTTTTTAAATTTTATTTGATAAGAGAGTTAGAAATTGAGAGGGGAGGGAGAAAAAGAGAGATACTTGTAGCACTGCTTCACTGCTCATAAAGCTTCTCACTGCAGGCGGGGACTGAGAACTTGAACCTGGGTCATTGTGCATGGTAATGTGTATTCTACTGGTTGCTACACTACCCAACCCCTGCACAAAGATTGGCTGATAGCTCTACCCTCTGGTCATTCCTCTACCTCAATTACTAACTGGACTCTGCTCCCAGTGGTTTATCTTGCTTGATTGTGGGCTAGTTTGAAAAAGACACTGGTGGGGGCCGGGTGGTGGTGCACCTGGTTAAGCACACATGTTACAGTATGCAAGAACCTGAGTTCAAGCCCCCAGTCCCCACCTGCAGGGAGAAAGCTTTGCAAGCAGTGAAGCAGGGCTGCCGGTGTCTCTCTCTTTCCCTATCACCCCCTTCTCTCTCGATTTCTGGCTGTCTCTATCCAATAAATAAATAAAGATAGTAAATTTAAAAAAAAAAAGGACAAAAACACTGTGTCTGGAGTACTGGGGACAGTCTGAAGGCAAAGGGGGATGCAGAGGAGGAGGATAGTGCCATACACGAGGACCAGATAGTTCCAGATAGTGTCCAGACTCACTGGGCAGATTTGTCTTCCAGGATAAGCTAGAACTTCTTCAGGCATCACTTTCTTTTCCTACCCCTCTCTACAATCACTTTTCGGGTGCACATGTCTTAGCAGTCACTGATTTGTAGACTTGGTGACTTGCAGATTATTTGTCTTTTTATATAGCCTGACTGGCATGGATTTGCCCACAGAAGCCTGGCTAAGCATTGCCGTGGTTTCTAGAAAAGACAGGAGGGGAAGGCGAATGCGGGCAAACACAGAGCCAGACTCTGCTGAAGATGCTGGTGGGCTTCCTGTCATCTGTGCTCTTGGTCTTTCAACTTTCACAAAACTTACAATTAAGGCCGCATGATTCAGCATAGACCCCCGGAGAGGTGGGGTGGGGTGGGGAACTGTGGTGATGATTGCACTCTGCTAGGTCAGTCACATGATTGGCACTTGCAGATCTGGGGTCTCTTGATAGTGAGAGACAAGGGTATAAACTGTCTTGGAGAAGCAAAGTGCGGGGAGGGGGACCTGGCTAAGATCATGAGAGGGGCTGGGGCTCCTCCTTTTTTTGGTCTCACAGGGCAGAAGTGACCTGTCTACCTGGCCCAGGGCTCTCTCTTTTGGTTCCCACTTTAGAGAAGTAAGACCAAGAAGGAACTTGGACCTTTAATTTTCTTTGCATCCTATAGTCACAAGGCACTTACTTCTCTAGCCTACTCCCTAACACTCCCCCTTACACTTGCCAGAGGTTCTGGTGAATTTCTGGTTGACTTGCTGTACATCCTCAGCTCTTTCCCTCTTATGCACCAGGCCCATACCCCCACCCCTCCCAGTGATAAAATGGGGGTGGGGGTGGGGATGGGATGAAGTTGGGGCAGACCTGGGTTCCAAGAACTGGTATTTTGGGTAATTTCAGATCATGGCTTCCTTCTACTGCCTGTTAGAAGAAGACTCCCCATCATGAGCCCTATAGACTCTGTTGGCTGGAGGCTCCGTGCCTGCAAACTGAGCTCTGGCCCTGCTCAGAAGGGCACAGTGAACTTTGCTAGCTTCTTCCACTCACTCAGCTCCTGAGGTGAAAGAGAGGAAGCTGCTGTGGGTCCTGTCCCTGCATCTCAGTAAGGAGCAGAGACTAACAAGGGGAGGATGTACATAAAGACAAGCAGAAGGATACCACCCCCCGCCCCCGGGATTGTCCTCCCGCCCTCCAGCCGTGTCAGCCTGCCTTCCCTTCGTGCAATGTCTCTGGGTCACCACTTCCTGCTTCTGAGTCATCAGGAAGGTAATTTCCCCCTGGTGTGCAATCTTCTCAGGGTCAAGCCAGTTGCTCAGTGTCTACGCTGTCCCCCTCTTCTCTCCCTTCCTTCAAAACAAAACAAAATGAAGAAAAGCCCCCCTTCCCAAATTAGACACAGCGCAGCTGCTGGTCAAGCTCCAGCAAGCTTGCAAGCTCACTGAACACATGGCAGAGTCCAGCCCTAGGCCCCCACTTTGGAGGGATGACTGAGTGCCCGGATTTGATTGGGTGGTTAATTACCAGTAGAGAAGACTCTTAATGGCCCTCCTCTGCAATAAGAGCTGTCCTAGATCAGTGCTGCTAAAGAGAGGGATCCCAGACGGATCCCCAGAGGAGCCTTTTGGCTGTACCTCCCAAATAAAGAAGAATCAAGTTGCCAGAATAAGACACCCCAGAAGGTACAAAATGGAACTGGCAGGATTTATTGAGTCAACTGAGAGAAAGCTTCAAGGAGCTTGTTCTGTTGACAGGCACCCCTGTTTCATTTCTCTGCCTTGTCCTCCCTCCCTCTGGTAATTCTTTCTTTTCTTTACCCCGCTTGTCCTCTGGTCCTCTTTTTTTCCCCCTCACACCAGTTACTGGGGCTGCACCATTCCCAGTAATGACCTGCCTCCCTTCCTGTCTCTTTCTCTTTCCATTTCTTTTTCTTTCTTTCCTTCTTTTCTGATAGAGAGAGAGAGAGATATGAAGAGGGAGAAAGAGATATCTGCAGCACTGCTCCACTGCTCATGGGAACAGGTGGGTACCAAGGACTTGAACCTGGGTCCTCAAGCATGGTAACATGTGTGCTCTATTAGGTACACCACTTTCTGACCACACTCCTCTGTATATCTTAAATCCTCTGAAGTGATGGAATTGTGAAGGTACCAAGTCCCAGTGAAAATCCTGGTCCTGTTTTGCCTCAGATTTTTATAGAAGGGAAGAGATATGGACTCATTGCTCAGAGGCTTAATAATTAAAAGTGCTTCTCTAGTGGCACAGCTATATACAAGATACTGGGTACTATACAGCAAACCCTAACAAAAGGACTTTTCAAAGTTAACCCAATTACCAAATAATGTGATGATAACATTAACAGTCCATTGTCTTTTTGAACCCTAAGACAGCAGGAACCTCACATCTCTACTAAAGAGCCTATATTTCTCCCAGTCCTGGAACCTTAGGATAGGGCCCACTTTCTCGCATGCCTCTCCCAATCCATATCAAATAATATTGCATCAGCCAATTGCAACCTAATCAATGCAACGATTGCCACCTCAACATACTTCAGCTCAGACTGTGTCCAGAGACTTCACGTGTGGAATGACAAGCCTTCAGCTTCATTACTCGGGTGAGACCTTTCCTTTCATAGCATTCTCTAATTCCATCCCAGGTGGATCACTTTCTAACAAAGTCCCAAAACCTAGATATAGACCAGGTTCTGTGAGAGAGAGCATATGTTCACACGTATCCATAAACAAGTGCAAAATATATACCTGAAAGCAGAAGTACATTAGAGTTTGCAGTGAGTACCCCCCCCCCCCCCAACACTTCCTCTCCACTATTCCAAGCTTTGGGTCCATGATTGCTCAACAATTTGTCTGGCTTTGTATGTTAACTCTCTTTTCAGCCACCAGGTTCCAGATGCCATCAGGATGCCGGCCAGGCTTCCCTAGACTGAAGACCCCACCAATGTGTCCTGGAGCACCGCTTCCCCAGAGACCCACCCTACTAGGGAAAGAGAGAGGCAGACTGGGAGTGTGGACGGACCAGTCAATGTCCATGTTCAGTGGGGAAGCAATTACAGAAGCCAGACCTTCCACCTTCTGCAATCCACAATGACCCTGGGTCCATGCTCCCAGAGGGATAGAGAATGGGAAAGCTACCAGGGGAGGATATGGGATATGGAGATTGGGTGGTGGGAATTGTGTGGAGTTGTACCCCTATTACCCTATGGTTTTGTTAATTTATCCGTTCTTAAATAAAAAATAAATTTAAAAAAAGCTCTGGCTTCAGAGATTCTCAGAGTCAGCTAGGAGTCTTTTTCTGCTTCATTCATCTGGTGATGGTTATTCAGAGAAATTTTAATTAAAAGAAAGAGAGAACAAGACTAGGGGCTGAGAGGGTATGGGAGGGCATGGGAGGGTGTGATGGAATCTAGAACTAGAGAATGAAAGAGACAAGAGTCAGGGGGTGGAATTTGGGTGTACTCACCTGGATATGCAACATTCATTCTGCAAAACTGACTTCAAAAACATACAAATAATAAAAAAAAAAAAAACCTGTAGAGGACTTGGAAAGCCACAGGGAAGGGTGAGAGAACCCAGGACACCATAAACTTCTTATTCCCTGTCCTCAGTTTTCTGGGTTAGAAGTCAGGAAGGAGGTTAGGCTGGAGTGGGGGCCTGAGGGAGGTGGGGTGACTGGGGGTCACCGGCCAGCGACCTTCCAGGTTTTGCTATGGGACCTGGATATTCAGGGGGCTAAGCTGTTCTCTTTCCCTTCTGTTTTTATATTCTCTGTTGTCCTCTTTGCTCCTACAACTGTGAAATTACAGTGAGGACTGGAATTGAGCATTTTTAAAATCAGTGCCACAGTAGACTTAAAACAGAAAGGGATCTCCAGCATCACGGCTCCCCTCACCCTCCAGTCTTGCTACTCTATTTAGTGAGGCAAGAAGAAAGAGTAACCCTCAGCCTAGGCTTGGACAGATTGTGGAACAGCTATATGCTGGTGTCTCCTCTTTTTCTTATTTTTTAATTAGTGATTTAATAATGATTAACAAGATTGTAAGATAAAAGGGGTACAATTCCATACAGTTCCCACCATCACAGTTCTGTTTCCCATCCCCTCCATTGGAAAGTTCCCTATTCTTTATTTTAAGATTTATTTAAGAAAGGAGACATTAACAAAACCGCAGGATAGGAGGGGTACAACTCCACACAATCCCCACCACCTGGATCTCCATATCCCATCCCCTCCCCTAATAGCTTTCCCATTCTCTATCCCTCTGGGAGCATGGACCCAGGGTCATTGTGGGTTGCAGAAGGTGGAAAGTCTGGCTTCTGTAATCGCTTCCCCGCTGAACATGGGCGTTGACAGGACCATCCATACTCCCAGTCTGCCTCTCTCTTTTCCTAGTAGGGTGGGTCTCTTACGAAGCGGGGCTCCAAGGTTCCCTATTATTTATCCCTCTGAAAGTATGGACCAAAGATCTTTATGGGGTGCAGAAGGCAGGAGGTCTGGCTTCTGTAATTGCTTCTCTGCTGAACATGAACAGGTCAATCTATATCCCCAGCCTGTCTCTGTCTTTCCCTAGTGGGGTAGAGCTCTGGAAATCTGGGTTCCAAGACATATTGGTGAGGTTGTCTGCACTGCTGTCTGCTTTTGTCAAGTCCAGAGTATCTATCATAGGAGCTATAACCCAGGCTCTTGAGAAAGTGACCAAGAAGAACATGAGCACAGTGTATGACCCCCAGATTATGGCCACCACATACAGACTGTGGGCCACAAAACAGGACTCCCAGCCTCTCCTAATAAGACCCCTCTCCTCTGCTGGGTCACGGTCATGATCTCATTCTCTCTCATGCACTGCACTTGCCCCTGTCCTCTTAATCTTAATCCCTTGCTAATCACCATGGGTGATGGGAAGATATCCAGTGTCCCTGGCTGGGGCCGGGGGAGCGCCCCGCCCAGCCTGTGCTTGGCTTCTGGGCAGACCCGATACAATTTCATGTATTATTTGGGCTCATTCACCGGGGTTATTTGGGAAACATGGCTTTGTGAGGCTTCTGGGAGCCTGGCTGGGAATTATGCAACCTCTTCATTCTGGGGCACGGAAGCTGCTGCCTCCTATAGCGAATGGCCCTAAGCCGGTAGAAAGTTTGCTGGGAAAGTAGTGAAATCGAGCTTCTTAGGTTCCCAGGAGAAAGAATGAACGAGCTCGTGCTCTCTCCAGAGGCTCCTATAGTGACTGACCTTGGCTGTGAGCCAGTGATGAGGGAAGAGGGGTGAAGAGTGGACAGTGGTAAACTTGCCTCCTTTGAGTCCTCACTGAGGGCAGGAGGTCTGTAGAGTCGGCAGGTGGGAGAAGGGAGGAGAAAGATCAGAGGAAGGAATAGAGAGAAAGAAGGAAGGAGACTGGGAGACTGGAAGAAAAGACAGGCTGTAAAACATACACTGAGTAGCTTGTTGTGTTTCAGATAGCCCTGCCACTAATGCTACAAACTGCCCGGATGACCAGAAAATGTTCATGAACCAGGTGTAGTAGGCTCACCCAGTAGAGTGGACCTATTAGTAGGCACAAGAACGCCAATTCAAGGGCCCAGCCCTAGCAGGCAAGGGGGAAACTTCATGAGTAGTGGAACAGTGCTGAAGATGTCTCCCTTTCTCTCTGTTTTCCTCATCCTCTAGTTAAGAAGGAAAAAAAGAAAAGAAAAAAGAAAAGAGACTTCTGGGAATGGTGAAGTTGTCATGCCCCAGTGGTAACTCTGGTGGCAAAAGCAAATAATCAAATATAAAAGTCTGGTTTGAGTCAAAAGGGAGATGCTGGCTAAGTGTACATCTTCTGTTTACAAAGATACCTTTCACTCCCTTCAGTCCTTGCCTCTGGCACAATGCAGCCTAGTGGATAAAAGCAGATTATTGGAGCTAGCTCAGTGAATTAAGCGTACATGGCACAAAGTACAAGGACCAGAGTAAGGACCCCTGTTCAAGTCCCAGGCTTCCCACCTGCAGGGGTGTTGCTTCACAAGCAGTGAAGCAGGTCTGCAAGTGTCTGTCTTTCTCTCCCCCTGTCTTTCCCTCCTCTCTTGATTTCTCATCTGAAAATGGAAAAACAGCACCAACCTCGAAGTCTTAACACCTAAGAGCGCAGATGTGCCAGAAGTTTCTGGTACATAACAGACACGGGATAAATCTGCAAATGAAATGATCTGCTTTTTTTTGTTTTTGCTTCCAGGGTTATTGCTGGGACTCAGGGCCTGCACTTCAAATCCACTGCTCCTAGAGGCCATTTTTTTTTCTCATTTTAGTTACCCTTGTTATTATTGTTGGATAGGATAAAGAAAAATGAAGAGGGAGAAAGAGATACTTCTACGGAAGTAATGAACACATTAAAGGAAATTGTTATTTTTACTCAGTGACCAAGGAAGCTCTCACCCATGTGGAACTAACATTTTCTCTGACAATGAGATTTTTGTGACTTATCCGGTTTTCCTTCTTGCCTTCAGAAAAGTTCCAGGCACTTGTCTGGTCTGATTCATTTTAGATAAGGAAAGGTCCTTGTTAATAGGGGACTTAAAGGATGAATATGAATCAAGCAGAGAAGGACTGATGGGAACATCAATCCATTCTGAAAAAGCAGTGTGTGCCAAGGTCCTGGGGTAGAAATAAACTGAATGTCCACTGTTAAATCTGCTCTTGAAGACCCTATAGACTATGCCTTAAAACATTTAGATTTTAGTTCAAAGGCACTAGGAGGTTTTTAAGGCTTTTAAGGATATATATATATATATATATATATATATATATATATATCTCCTTAAAAGCCTGTATATATATATATATGGTATAGATATAGGTATAGGTATAGGTATAGGTGTAGGTATAGGTATAGGTATAGGTATAGGTAGAGGTACAGATACAGGTATAGATATATATGTGATCTGGGGGTTCAAAGAGGCTAGGCAACATGGCTGTTAAGTGACAATGCCAGTTCTGCCCAATGCCTTATGAACCCATAAGTCCCACTGATGCCACCTTCAAATTGTGTCTCTTTCCTGCCCATCTTACCTCGTGCCTAGTGGTGCACCCAGGCTGAACTGCTGTCACCTCTCATCTGGCAACTTGGATTAGCTACTCAACCAGTCTCCCTATTATTCCTTTGCCTCTCTCTTTAGTAGTTTTTTCCTATATTTATTTATTTATTTATTTATTTATTTTAGATAGAGACAGAGAGTCAGAGAGAAAAATGAAACAGAGATCATAGCAGCAAATCTACCTTCAGTGAGGTGGGGACTGGGCTTAAACCCTTGCATGGTAAAGCACTGTTAAAGTTAGTTATTTCAGCAGCTCTTTCTTTGGTTATTTATTTGTTTTTGTTATTTATTTTTCTTTCTTTCTTTTTTTTTTTTTTGTCTCTAGGGTTATTGCTGGGGCTCAGTGGTGCCTGCTGTATGAATCCACTACTCCTGGAGGCTAATTTTTCCCATTTTGTTGCCCTTGTTGTTTATGGTTGTTGCTGTTATTGCTGTCATTGTTCTTGGATAGGACATAGAGAAATTGAGAGAGGACAGGAAGACAAAGAGGGGGAGATACCCCCCTGCATGTGAGGTGCTGGGGGCTCGAACCCGAATCATTATGCCAGTCCTTGCACTTTGTGCCATGTATGCTTAACACATGCTAGCTACCACCTGACCCCCTCTTCTATTTATTTATTTATTTATTTTTAATTTTAAAAATATTTTTTATATTTATTTATTTATTCTCTTTTGTTGCCCTTATTATTTTATTTTTGTAGTGATTGTTGGATAGGACAGAGAGAAATGGAGAGAGGAAGGGAAGACAGAGAGGGGGAGAGAAAGATAGACACCTGCAGACCTGCTTCACAGCTTGTGAAGTGACTCTCCTGCTGGTGAGGAGCTGGAGGCTCGAACTGGGATCATTATGCCGGTCCTTGGCGCTTTTCACCACGTGTGCTTAACCTGCTGCGCTACCGCCTGACTCCCCTTCTATTTATTTATAAGGACTGTTACAGAAGTCATCATATGAGATAAATGACAAATTATGTATATCCTTAAAAGCCTCCTGTTGCCTTTGGACTAAAATCTAAATGTTTTAAGGCATAGTCTACAGGGACTGCAAGAGCAGATTTAACAGTGGATATTCAGTTTATTTCTAACCCAGGACCTTAGCACACACTGCTTTTTCAGAATGGATTGATGTTCCCATCAGTCCTTCTCTGCTTGATTCATATTCATCCTTTAAGTCCCCTATTAACAAGGACCTTTCCTTATCTAAACTGAATCAGACCAGACAAGTGCCTGGAACTTTTCTGAAGGCAAGAAGGAAAACTGGATAAGTCACAAAAATCTTATTGTCAGAGAAAATGTTAGTTCCACATGGGTGAGAGCTTCCTTGGGCACTGAGTAAAATAACAATTTCCTTTAATGTACTCATTACTTGTCTAGAAGAAATAGGAATTTTCAATTGACAATTTGTCCTCAGCACATATCACATAGTTAGGTATGGCTTGGAAAGAATATGCTAGCAGGTCCTGGCCTCGGGCATCGCTGTAGAAGGGGTTGGCAAGGAGAATGCTTTACAGAGGATGTAGGTAAGGCCTGATGATTGTGGATGGGAAGGGTTTAGGTATAGTTTGAGAAGACAGTCTGGGGAGGAATTGATGAAATGTTAGGATAAAAATATGTGGAAAGGGGCTGGGTGATGGTGAACCTAAAAAAGCACAGATGCTACCATGCACAAGGACCTGGGTTCAAGTCCCTGTTCTCCACCTGTAGCAGGCGTTTTTCTCTCTCCTCTGTCTTCTCACCTTAATTTCTCTCTGTCCGATCACAAATAATAATAGTAATAGTTATAATGATGATGACGATGATGTATGAAAAGACCTAGCATATTTCTCCATTTACCCAACATAATTTAGTTTAATTTCTGTCTGTCTGTCTTAGATTCATTCATTTATGAAAGAGAGAACTGGAGCATGACTGGGACATGCAAGGCTGGGGACTGAGCTCAGGACTTGAGAGTCCAGTACTTTTATCCATTGTGTTACCTTTCAGGCCTCTGTCAGTGCTGCATAGTATGGTGTGCATCTACTGGGCCTTATTTTTTTTTTATTTAAGAAAGGAGACACTAACAAAATCATAGGAAAGGGAGGGTACAACTCTACACAATTCCCACCACCCAATCTCCATATCCCATCCCCTCCCCAATACCTTTCCCATTCTCTGAACCTCTGGGAGCATGGACCCAGGGTCGTTGTGGATTGCAGAAGGTGGAAGGTCTGGCTTCTGTAATTGCTTCCCCGCTGAACATGAACATTGACTGGTCAATCCATACTCCCAGTCTGCCTCTCTCTTTCCCTAGTAGGGTTAGTCTCTGGGGAAGCGGAGCTCCAGGAGGCATTGGTGGGGTCTTCAGTGCAGGGAAGCCTGGCTGGCATCCTGATGGCATCTGGAACCTGGTGGCTGAAAAGAGAGTTAACATACAAAGCCAAACAAATTGTTGAAGAATCATGGACCCAAAGGTTGGAATAGTGGAGATGAAGTGTTGGGGGGGGGGGGGTACTCACTGCAAACTCTAGTGTACTACTGCTTTCAGGTATATATTTGCCCTAGTTTATGGATATGTGTGAACATATGGTCTATCTCCTGAAACCTGTTCTATATCTAGGTTTTGGGACTTTGTTAGGAAGTGATCCACCTGGGATGGAATTAGAGAATACTATGAAAGGGAAGGTCTCACCTGAGTGATGAAGCTGAAGGGTTGTCGTTCCACACCTGAAGTCTCTGGACACAGTCTGAAGTGAAGCATGCTGGTGTGGCATTCATTGCATTGATTAGGTTGAGATCAGCGGATGCAATATTATTTGATAAGAATTGGGAGAAGCATACAGGAAAGTGGGTCCTTCCCTAGGGTCCCAGGACAGGGGGAAGTTTAGGCTCTATAGTGGAAATGTGAGGTTCCTGCTGTCTTATGGTTCAATAAGACAATGGATAGTTACTGTTATCATCACATTACTTGATAATTGGGCTAACTTGAAAAGTCCCTTTATTAGACATACAATCAATTTCCCCCCTCTCATATTAATTAAATAGTGATTTATATGACTACAATTTAATAGGTATGTACATAAACACCATTCCCATCACCAAAAGATTGTGTCCCATCCCACCCCCCAACCCCCATCCCCACCCACCCACTGGCCCAGGAAGCTGCATGTCCTCCCCCTCACCACAGGGTTTTTACTTTGGTGTCCTACTTTCAATTTAGTCAGATCCTGCTTTTAGTTTCCCTCTCAGATCTTCTTTCTCAACTTCTGTTAATGAGTGGGATCATCCCATACTCATCTTTATCTTTCTGACTTAGCTCACTTAACATAATTCCTTCTAGCTCTGACCAAGTTGGGTCAGAGAAGTTGAGTTCATTGTTCTTAGAAGCTGCATAGTATTCCATTGTGTATATATACCACAGCTTTCTCAGCCACTCATCTGTTATTGGGCACCTGGGTTGCTTCTAGGTTTTAGCTATTATGAATTGTGCTTCTATGAACATAGGATTAGGCATCTTTTTGGTTGGGTGTTATGGAGTCCTTGGGGTATATCCCCAGGAAAGGAATTACTGGGTCATATGGAAGGTATATGTCTAGCCTTGTGAGAGTTCTCCAGACTGCTCTCCACAGAGGCTGGACCAGTTTACATTCCCACCAGCAGTGCAGAAGGGTTCCTCTGTCCCCACAGCCTCTCCAGCACTTGCTGCTGCTGTCCTTTTTGATGTATGCCATTCTTACAGGAGTGAGGTGGTATCTCAATGTTGTCTTTATTTGCATTTTTCTGACAATCAGTGACCTGGAGCAGTTTTTCATATGTTTGTTAGCCTTTTGGATCTCCTCTGAAGTGAATGTCTTGTTCATATCCTCTGCCTATTTTTGGATGGGGTCATTTGCTTTTTTGGTGCTAAGTTTGCTGAGCTCTTTGTATATTTTGGTGATTAGTCTCTTGTCTGATATATGGCATGTAAAGATCTTCTCCCATTCTGTGAGGGGTCTCTTTGTTTGTGTGATAGTTTCTTTGGCTGTGCAGCAGCTTTTCAATTTGATATAGTCCCATTTGTTTGTTTCTGCTTTAGTCTTCCCTGCAATTGGGTTTGTTTCATCAAAGATGTCCCTGAAGTTTAGGTGGGAAAGTATTTTACCAATGTTTTCCTCTAAGTATTTTATTGTTTCTGGTCTAAAATCCAGGTCTTTAATCCATTTGGAGTTGATTTTTGTTTTTGGTGAGATAAAGTGGTTCAGTTTCATTCTTCAGCATGTTTCAACCCCGTTTTCCCAGCACCATTTATTGAAGAGAGCCTCCTTTTTACATTTAATCCTTTGGACCCCCTTATCAAAGATTAGATGTCCATAGGTGTGGGGGTTTAGATCTGGGCTTTCACTTCTGTTCCACTTGTCTGTGTGCCTATTTTTGTTCCAGTACCATGCTGTTTTGATGATGACGGCTCTATAATGAAGTTTGAGGTCTGGGAGTGTGATGCCTCCATTTCTGTTTCTTTTCCTCATGATGGTTTTGCCAATTCTAGGTGTTTTCATGTTCCAGATAAATGACTGTAGTGTTTGTTCTATTCTCTTAAAGAAGCTTGGTGGAACTTTGATGGGTATCACATTAAATTTTTATCTTGCTCTGGGGAGAATATTCATTTTGATGATATTTATTCTTCTGATCCATGAGCATGGGATGTCTTTCCATTTCTTGGTATCAGTTTCTATTGCCTTGCATAGTGACTCATAGTTTTCGGTATACAAGTCTTTCACATCTCTGGTCAGCTTTACTCCTAGGTATTTTATTGATGTTGCTGCAACAGTGAATGGGAGTGATTTCTGGATGTCTTCTTCTTCTTCAGATTTAGTGTTTTCATAATGAAATGCCACTGATTTTTTTACATTGATTTTGTAGCCTGACACTTTGCTATATTGCCTAATAACTTCCAGTAGTTTTCTGCTAGATTCTTTATGTTTTTCTATGTATACTATCCTATCATCTGCAAATAGTTAGAGCTTGACTTCTTCCCTTCTAATCTGTTTTACTTTGATTTATTTCTATTGCTTGATTGCTATGGCAAAAACCTCCAATATGTTGAAGAGTAATGGTGATAATGGACAGCCCTGTCTAGTCCCCGATCTGAGGAGGAATGCTTTCAGCTTCTGTCCATTGAATATGATGTTGGCTGTAGGTTTGCTAAATATAGACTCCATTATCTTGAGGAATTTCCTATCTATTCCCATTTTTTGTTGTGTTTTGAGCATGAATGGGTGTTGGATTTTGTCAAAGGCTTTCTCTGCATCTATTGAGATAACCATGTGGTTTTGGCTTTGCTTTTATTGATGTGGTGAATGACATTGATTGACTTACGTATGTTGAACCAACCTTGCATTCCTGGAATAAATTCCACTTGGTTGTGATGAACATTCTTTTTGATATGCCGCTGTATCTGGTTGGCCAAGATCTTGTTTAATATTTTGGCATTTATATTCATCAGAGATATTGGTCTGTAATTTTTCCTTTTTTCTGTGTCCCTATCTGCTTTTTTTATTAGGGTGATGTTGGCTTCATAGAAGTTGGAAGGGAGTGTTCCTGTTTCTTCAATCTTATGGAAAAGCTTTAGAATTATGGGTATTAACTGTTTACTAAAGGTTTTGTAGAATTCATTTTTTGAAGCCATCTGGTCCAGGACTTTTATTGTTGGGGAGATTCTTAATAACGGTTTTGATTTCTTTGTCTGTGATTGGTGCATTTAGGTTTTGTAGTTCTTCTTGGTTCAGTTTTGGAAGGGCATATGTTTCTAGGAATTCTTCCATTTCTTCCAGATTCTCTAGCTTGGTGGCATATAGTTCTTCATAGAAGTTTTGCATGATTCTCTGGATTTCTGTGGTGTCAGTTGTGATATCTTCTCTATCGTTTACAACTCTATTAATTTGAATCTTCTCCCTTTTTTGTTTAGTGAGTCTGGTAAGAAATTTGTCAATTTTGTTTAATCTTTCAAAGAACCAACATTTGCCTAATTGATCTTCTGTATGGTTCTCTTATTTTCGATATTGTTTATTTCTGCTTTAATTTTAGTGATTTCTGTCCTTCTGGTTGCTTTAGGGTTCCTTTGTTACTATTCCTCTAAGTCCTTAAGGTGTGCAGTAATGTTGTTTATTTGGGTTTTTTCTTGTTGTTTAATATGTGATTGTATGGCTACGAGTTTCCCTCTCAGTATTGCTTTAGCTGTGTCCCAAATATTTTGAAAGGTTGTGTCTTCATTTTTATTTGTTTCCAGGAACATTAGAATTTCTTGCTTGAGTGAATCTCTGACCCAGTGGTTCTTAAGCATTATGTTGTCTAGTTTCCAAATTCTGTGTCTTTTAATAATTTTCTGTTTGTTGTTAAATGTTAGTCTTACTGCACTGTGGTCTGAGAAGATACCTAGGATGATTTCAATGCTCTTGAATTTATTGATGCTGTCTTTGTGGCCTAAAATGTGGTCTATGCTTGAGTGTGTTGTGATTGAGTGTGTGTGTTTTTTGTTGATTTTCTGCTTTGTTGATCTGTCTAAATTGAGAGTGGGGTGTTAAAATCTCCCACTATTATTGTATTCTATTGATGTATTTTTGAAGTTCTTTCAGTAATTGCTTGATTTATTTAGGTGGTACCTCATTGGGTGCATAGATGTTAATAATTGTTAAGTCTTCTTGGCTGACTCATCTTCTAATCATTATGTAATGTCCTTGCCTATCTTTTATTACTTTATTTAATTTAAAATCTGTTGTGTCAGAGATGAGGTGGCTGTTCCTGTCTTTTTTGTGATCCATTAGCCTGTATGATAGTTTTCCATCCTTTCACTTTAAGTCTGTGTTTATCTTGTTGTGTCAGGTGGGATTTTTGCAAGCAGCATATAGTTGTGTTATATTTTCTGATCCATCCCCCCCCACTCTGTGCCTTTTGATGGCTGAGTTTAAGCCATTGACATTTATTCATATTATGGATTAATGTATTGTAGTGCCATTGTTCAACAAATTTTTATTTGCTCTGATATATGGCAAGTATTATAGTGAAGTTCTTGTTTATAAGAGGTCTTTTAGAACATGTTTTAGGGCCAGTTTGGTGATGGTTGCTTCCTTTAACTGTTGTTTGTCTAAGAAGTTTTTGATACCTCCATCTAGTTTGAATGAAAGTCTAGCAGGATATATTATCCTTGGTTGAAACCCTTTTTCATTCAGAGCTCGATAAATATCTTGCAGTTCTCTTCTGGCTTTTAGAGTTAGAGTGGAGAAGTCTGCTGATAGTCTTATGGGTTTTTCCCTGTATGTGACTTTTTGTTTTTCTCTTGCAGCCTTTAGGATCCTTTCTTCATTGTTACTTCTTCTCATTGTGACTATGATGTGTCTTGGTGTCTTCAGGTCTGGGTTGATTCTGTTTGGAACTCTCTGTGCCTCTTGAATCTTAGTGTACTTTCTGTTGTTCAGGTCTGGGAAGTTTTCTTCTACAATTTCCTCTAGGATGTTTCCTTCCCCTTCCTCTCTTTCTTCCTCTGGCAGGCCAATTATACAAATGTTACCTCTTTTGAGATCATCCCAAATATCTCCATTGTTGTTTTCAGTGTCTCTCAATCACTTTTTGAGCTCTTTCACCTCTTTCTTAGTTTTCTTTAGCTCATCCTCTGTCTGACTAATTCTGTTTTCTGCTTCTGTTAGTCTTCTTTCCCTTGCCTCAGCTGCTTTCTTCAGTTCAGCTATTTTAGCTTACAGTTCTCTAATTGCCTCAAGGTAATCAGCATTTTCCTTGAGGGTCTCATCTATTGTTTCCCTAATGCTGCCATTCCTTTCCTCCAAAGTTGTTTTCTTTTCTGTGATTAATAAATTTATTATTGCTTGCATACTTTTCATATCTATGGCTACTTCTGGCTGATTTGTAGTTTCTTCTGGGCTCTTGTCTTTATTCATTGTAGTAGCATTTTTATTTTCTTTTGATCTATCCATTTTTTTGATTAATATGTTTCTTATTTTTGTGTTCTGTTTTTCCTCAGTTGTTGTGTTTTGAGTACAAGCAACACTGTACTAAATACCTTTATGACAAATGCAATCACCAAGCTCAGCAATTACAATAGCAACTGAAGCAAGGATTGAAGCAGTTTAACCACTACCAGTTAGCCAAACAATGTCTCCAGTCATGAAAAAATAGCAACCAGGTCCAAGTGAAGAAGAAAGAGAAAGGAAAATAGGGCTAGTAAGAATAGACAATTATTCAAATCTACTATTCACTGTATAGTCTAGGGGTAGCAAGAGGGGAAAGGGAAGTAGAGCAGAGATACACACACAGAGAGTCCACTCTGAATCAGATTTATTCTCCAAAATAATTCACAAATGAATATCAGTGAATTCAGAAAGCCGAAGAAGGAGGAAGGAAGAAAGGAAGACAAGAAAAAAAAAAGAAGAAAAAAACAAGAGGGAGAAAAGAAAAAAGATAAGAAAAAGAACTGTAATAAAAGAGCAGTGAAAGTAAAGCTTTTTAATTAATTAATATTTTATTTTATTTTATTTTTTAATTAGCTAGGAGGAGGGAGAAGGGGAGAGTGGGTAGAGGATGCAGGAGTAGTGAAACACGTTCCTCTTGCAATGGATAAGACGTCCAGTCCCCTAGCAATGGAAAATACACTAAGAGTTAATTCTGGTCAAACTAAAGGGGGTGGGGAGGTATACAGTTTTATATAATATTAATAATAAAATAGAGCAGGGTAAAAAACCTTTCCCAGATTGCCTCAAGCTGCCTGAGCAGAGGCAGCTGATTGTTGAGAAAGTAAAAGAAACAAACGAACAAAAAAAAATCAAAACAAAACAAAAAAAACACCTAGGGCAGTCTTTCCCTTTTGTAGATTCAATTGGCTACTTAGACAGAAAGAAAAAGGGCCAAGGGCTTCAGAAATGAATAGGATTGGAATGGAACTCCTGTTGGGCCAGGAATCTTGGTAAAGAAAGAATCTCAGCAGGGGAGTCTGCAAGGAGCATCTCTCTGGCACCCAGTGTCTGGTTATGGGGAGGGGCAGGGGTGCTCTTTGGGAATAATAAAAAAAATTTTCCTTTCTTTTTCCCTCTATATTCGAACCCAAACTGGACTATATTCAGCCCCTTGGTGTCACAGCTAGGACCCCGAATTCGTTGTACTGCTGAAGGCAAAAAATCCTGCCGTTTCCAGCAGTTGTTGTCGGTACTCAGGCCAGTAGCTTCTTCTCAGTCTCCATCTTGGCTCTGCCCCCTCTACTGGGACTTTTAAGCAAGTCCACCAGGGAGCACCTTGTATGCCCACTGTCTCCCTACCCACCCAAACATTTTTTGAATTATTATTATTTTAATTATTATTATTATTTAAATATTTATTTTCTCTTTTGTTGCCCTTGTTGGTTTTTAATGTTGTTGTTTAATTATTGTTGTTGTAATTGATATCATTGTTGGATAGGACAGAAAGAAATGGAGAGAGGAGGTGAAGACAGAGAGGAGGAGAGAAAGATAGACACCTGCAGACCTGCTTCACCACTTGTGAAGCGACTCCCCTGAAGGTGGGGAGTGGGGGCTCAAACTGGGATCCTTATGCTGGTCCTTGCGCTTAACCTGCTTCACTATCACCCAACTCCCCCACCCAAACATTTTTATTAAGTGTGCCCTATTTGGTGGGGGACATTTGGTTGGTAATCCAATATTGAGGGACCGCTAAAACATTTCCCCCTGCATGCAGCTAAGTCCAGGGGCACTAAATTCTGCTGTCTGTGGCCCAACACTAGGCAAATGGATGCTGCCAAGAGCAAGAGCATGCCTTGAAGTTAATGTGTGGAGAGGAAGTGGGAGGGTGGCCATAGAAAGAGGCGGGGACCTGGACATATTCATTGAAAGTCTCTTCCAAAAACATCTGACTTAGTTTCTTTACATTGTCAAACAGGCTTTTAAAGCCCAGCTGTCTCTTATTAATCCTGTTTAGGTTGCTCCCCTTCCCGCCAACCTTGCTCTGGATTGTGCCAGCATAAACGGCCTAGTGGAAGTGGAGGGCACATGGTGTGACGTCAGTGACTGGGTCTAGATTTCAGATCTCAGCCAAGCAGCTGAGAACACAGCACCTTGGTTCCTTTCCACAGAGAATATAAAATGCTCTACCCTGTGAGCTAGAAAGTTGGCAAAACTGGGGGAGGAGGGCAGAGAATGGAAAGGAGAGCACAGGTGCTTATACCATATGGCTCAAGAGATGGTCTGTAGACTCCAGAATTATCAATATCTCTCAGCAGGGAATAGGAACATGGGTCAGAGTGCTGAGTGTGAATGCAGCATTCACTGGCAGTACAACTTTGCTTAAGTTCACTAATATCTCTAAACAGTGCCCCCCCAATGGTATATGTGAATAATGATGCCAGTATCCACTTAAGAGGGTTAGAAGATAACTATGGTATGAACTCTGTTTTTCATTTAGTTTTGTTTTGCTTTTTAATTTTCACTTATTTTTATTTAGTTGTTATTGGATAGAGACAGAGAAAATTGAGAGTTGGGGTAGAGTGGGAAAGAGACAGAGAAACATCTGCAGCCATGTTTCACAACTTGTGAAGCTTCACCCCTACAGGTGGGTACCAGGGGCTTGAACCTGAGTCCTTGTGCACTGTAATGTGTGCTTTTAACCAGGTGTGCCACTGCCTGAACTCCCCCTCTATTTTTTCTTTTCTTTACTGGGCGGGGGTAATAGTTTACAGTTGACAGTAAAATACAGTCCTTTGTAAATGTGTAACATTTTCAGTTTTCCATATAACAATCTAACCCCCTCTAGGTCCTTCTCTGCCATCATGTTCCAGCACCTGAACCCTCTTTTAACCAGAGCACTGTTCAGCTTTGCCTTATGGTGGTGTGGGGGATTGAACTAGGGACTTTGGAGTCTCAGGCATGAAAGCCTTTTTGCATAACCCTTATGCTATCTCTCCCACCTTGACCTGAACTCCATATGATGTAGGAACCAGAGGTTCAGGTACCTCTGAAAACCAAAGCTTTCAAGATCAGGTGAAAACAGAAAGACTGGTGGGAATGTCAAGTACAAATTCATTTTATCCTCCTTTGCCTGCCCCTCTCCCAAACTCCCCAAAGTTGGAGATTTATTCTGGTGCTCATGTAATTTATTTAAAAAGCAGGCTGCACTAGGTGACTCTTTGCACAATGGAAGGTGACATTTCCTTAGTGTCTTCAGCAGCCAAATCTGTTCAATACCTGCAGGTAGGTGAACAGACAGACATTAAATTCTGGAAAATTGATTCAGACCAGACAAAAGTAGTTAATAGAATGTCCCAGTGTCCCCTTGGGCTTTGGTGAAACTCACTGGGCAATTTGTCCAGTCTATGGATAAAAATAAACTCTGATCAAATGGTGTTTAGTTCCTACCCATTATATACAAAAAGAAGTCAAGAACTGCAAAAAAGGGGCCATGGGGAATAGCTCACCTGTTTGTGCTAGTGCTTTGCAGTATATACGGTCCTGGGTTTAAGTTCTGGCATCACACAGTTCTGGAGGTAGCTCCACAGGCATGGGAATAGTGCTGTGGCATTGCCCCTTCACTCTGTTTGAAATTTAAAAAAAAAAAGTAGAATTAAAAATTTGTCCTGGGCATGGTGGAGTTGAACATGTACAGGGTCTCTGTGCTGAAAAAAAAATAGCAGTTTTGAGATACTACTGTAGGTCATAAAATATGGCCTGAACAAATAAATAAAAGAAATCCAACAGAGACACTCTGGGGAACTTAGTAAACATTCAAATGTAAATGACTAATGCCATCCAAAAAATAAGAGGAAATAAATATGTCTACAAAAGAGTAGGATATTACATAAGCAGATATTCAGATTTTGGTAAAAGAGCTTTGTTTATTTGTTTATTTATTGACAGAAAAGGATAGAAAGAGAGAGAGAGAATAGCACCAAAGCTTCCTTCAATGCCGTGGGGGCTGGACTTGAACCTTGGTCCTCTGCATGGCACAGAAGTACACTATACAACTGATTTATTTCTCTAGTTCTGAAAAAGAATTTCTAAAGTGGAACTACGATATTAGAAGTCTTATTAAGACATAAAGGCAGTCGCCTAGAGATTAAAACTAATAGATACAAAGATGGAAGGTGAATTTTCTTGAGTTGGGATTATAACAAATATAAAATTTTCTAGGCCAGGCAGTGGTGCACTTGGTTTAGTGCACATGTCACTGTGCACAAGGACCCAGTTTGAAGCCTCTGGTCTTTTAGGGAAAGATACACAAGCGATGAAGCTATGCTTCATGTATCTCTTTCTCTCCTCTTTTTCCCTTTGCTCTAAATTTCTTTCAGTCCTATCAAATTAAATAAAGTTAAAAAATCTTAAAAGAAAATACTTTAAAAAAAGATTTTTTTTCATCTCCCGTAAACGCCATACATGAGCTGATGGGAAAATGAGAGAAACATTCCAGAAGGTGAGACACCTGACAGTACAAGAAAGAAAATAGAGGTGGTTGATCATCAAAGAAAGCAAAACAAAATTTGCCAAGCTTCTGAAAACCAGAAGATTCCATGAGTACCTCCCAAAGCAGATGAACAACAAGCTTCACACAAGCACATTATTGGGAAATTTCAGTGCTCTAAACATAGAGGAACAAGACAAGTGACACAAGACAAAAAGACCTGTATTTAGAATGGCATAACACTGCTCCATTAAATTGCAAAGGCTCCTAAGAGACCACCATGAACAACTCTACATCAATACTTTTGATGATATCCTTGAAGAAATTAATAAATTGCTAGAAGCATACAACCTTCTAAGACCAAGTTCTGATAAAAGAGAAAGTCTGAACAGACCCATTACTAAGGTGGAGATTGAGTCATTAAAAAAACAAAACAAAACAAAACAAAACAAAACAAAACAAAAACCTCTCAGCAAGTAAAAGCCCATGATAGATAACTTCACTTCTTCTTCTTCTTCTAGCGTTTGCCCTTCTTCCGTAGCCAGTCAACAGCGTCAGGTTGAGCCTGATGTAAACTTTCGAGACCTCCTTTGAATCTGGAGAGGTGGCAGTCGTTGACTATGTGGGTCATAGTCTGTCTGGAGCCGCAGGGGCAGTTTGGGTCGTCTCTGGCTCCCCAGAGATGGAACATAGCGGCGCACCGGCCATGGCCTGTTCGATAGCGATTGAGGAGGGCCCAATCATAACGTGCTAGGTCAAAGCCGGGTTGACGCTTGCAGGGGTCTGTGATGAGGTGTTTGTTCTTTACCTCAGCTAACTGCCAACTCTGTTTCCAAGAGACTGGAACAGAGAAGTTCAGTGTAGGCATAGGGGACCAGATTGGGTAACGAGACGTCAAGTGTTGGACAGGGTGGGCGAAGATATCCGCGTATATTGGCAGGTCCGGTCGAGCGTAGACGTGGGAAATGAACTTAGATGATGCCGCATCCTGACGAATATCTGGTGGGGCGATGTTGCTAAGAACTGGCAGCCATGGAACCGGGGTGGAATGGATGGTTCCAGAAATTATCCTCATGGAGGAATATAATTTGGAGTCGACCAAGTGGACATGGGGGCTACGGAACCATACTGGGGCACAGTATTCTGCAGTGGAATAGCATAATGCCAGAGATGATGATCGTAGTGTGGAAGCATTCGTGCCCCATGAGGAGCTGGCCAGTCTTGCAATGATGTTATTCCTTGCGCCCACCTTTGCTGCGGTTTTTATGAGATGTTTGTGAAATGACAGAGTGCGATCGAGAGTAACGCCAAGATAGACTGGCTGGGCTTCATGCCGGATTCTCGTATTGCCAAGCTGCACATTAAGCTCATGCGAGGCCGAGGCGTGGTGTAGATGGAAAACAGATGATACCGTTTTTGCAGTGCTAGGGATTAGTCGCCATTTTTTACATAACTTCACTGATGACTTTTTTCTTCTTTCATCAGAGCTGGTGGAATGAAAACATACTTCATTCAGGTTGATAGCTCACCTGGGAAGGTACTTGGCTTGAGACCAGCCCACACACACTGGGGGAAGCTTTATTATTTATTTATTTATTTATTTATTTATTTATTTATTTATTTTTACCAGAGCACTGCTCAACTCTGGCTTATGGTGGTGCAGGGGATTGAACCTGGGACCTTGGAGCCTCAGGCATGAGAGTCTCTTTGCATAACCATTATGCTATCTACCTCCCCCCCCTCCTGTCCGGGGGAAACTTTATTCTTGTGATGCCTTCCCTTCTCCCCTCCATCTCTCTCTTTATCAGATAATGTAGTGATTAAGCTTGGGTGAGGAAAAAAAGACTACATATCCTTCAATTTATGTATTTATTAACTATTTTATATATAAAGAGATAGATGATAGGTAGATAGAAACCAGAACACTGCACAACTTTGGCTTATGGTGTTACTACTGATGGAACCTGGGACACTGAAGCTTCTCTCTCTTTTTATTATTAGTGACTTAATACTGATTAAATTGTAAGATAATAGGGGTATAATTTCATACAGTTTCCACCACCAGAGTTCTGTATCTCATTCCCTCCATTGGAAACAGCAGTAGTTCTCCCAAGTTCAACCATACAGACTGATTCTATAAGTATCTATCTATACTATGTACAGTATCTTTTTCCCCTCACTTTCCAACAGTCCTATCTTCACTTCCTTTCTAGTTCACCCCAACTCCTATTACTACTTAGAAGTGTCTTTCCCTTTTTCCTTTTTTTCTCTCAGATAAGTGAACCATGCCTGGATTCCTCTGGTGCTTTTCATATTCATTTCCTTTCATTAATGGTATAAAAACAAGATTCCTGGTGACAAATGCTTCAGGTCCTGGAGGAATTGGGATACAGAGCCTTCTGATTTACCTATCCTATCATTTACCCCTCTGGAAGTATGTATCAAAAATTTTTTTGGAGTGAAGAAGGGGAAAGTTCTGGCTTGTGTAATTGCCTTTCTGCTGGACATGGACACTGGCAGGTTGATCCATACCCCCTGACTGTCATGAAGGTCTTTTGAAGAAGTAAACTGAGGAGGATATAAGTAAGTGGAATGATATTTCATACTGATGGACTAGAAGAACTAATATTATTAGAGTAATATTATTACTTCCAACAGAATCTGCAGGTTCAATCCTATCCCTATTAAAGTTTCAGTTACATTATACACAGGACCAACTTAAGATATGTGGACAACTACAAAATGGTCCAAATACTAAAACAATATTGACAAAGAAGAAAAAAGTTAGAGACATCACACTTTCTGATTTCAAGCAATATTACCATGCTATAATAGTCAAAATAGTATGTTTCCATAAATAGACCTATAAAAAAAAACACAGGCAAATGGACAAGAATAGAGAGCACAGAAATCAATCCATACACATATGGTAAAAAAAAATTATAAAGAGCTTGGGAGACAGCAAAATGATTATACAAAAGACTTTAATTTCTGAGGTGCCAGGTCCAATCCCAAGTACTATTATAAGCTCTAGTCTCTCTATCTTTCCCTCTATATCTCTCTCTCACTGAAATAAAATATTATTGAAACAGTTATAAAAAGGTGCAAAGAATGTATTACAAAGGACAATTCCTCCAACGAATTATACTGGCAACAAATTATTCCAAAAAAAGAATAGTTTGTGCAAAAGAATGAAACCGAGTCACTATCTTACACCATAAGCAAACAAAGGAAACAATTAACAGAAATGAAAGGCAGCCTATCGAATAGGAGAATAGACGTATTCGATAATGGTTAGTGTAAAAATACAAAATCTTAGAAGAATACTATAGCAAGAATGGTTAAAAAATGGACAGAGGAAGGTGGGGCTCACT
Source organism: Erinaceus europaeus (assembly GCF_950295315.1). Classification (NCBI taxonomy): domain Eukaryota; kingdom Metazoa; phylum Chordata; class Mammalia; order Eulipotyphla; family Erinaceidae; genus Erinaceus; species Erinaceus europaeus. Next base: position 36,636,916 of record NC_080180.1, on the reverse strand, counting down.
TTCTTGCATGCTTCACTCAATTCATACCAAATGATATTGCATCCACCTATCCCAACCTAATCAACACAACGAGTACCAGCTCAGCATGCTTCACTTCAGACTGTATACAGAGACGTCAGGCATGGAATGCCAACCCTTTAGCCTCATTATTCGGGTGAGACCTTTCCTTTCATAGGATTCTCTAATTCCATTCCAGGAGGTTCACTTCCTAACAAAGTCCCAAAACCTAGATATAGACCAGATAGAGCATATGTTCACATGCATTCATAAATTAGGAAAAATATATATACCTGAAAACAAAAATACACAATAGTCTGTAGTGAGTCAGTATAAAGTTCATAATGAAATAGTGTCTACTTAGACTTAGAAACCCTCCTCACCTACTTACTATTATACTTCCCTCACTCATTCCAAAGCTAACCTTATCAAAGCAAGGACTGCAAAAGCTGAATAAGGGCAAGAGACTGGCATACTTTAATGATGACTCTTTAGTCACTATCAGGCCACCCCATCAGCTGGGGCCCTAGTCAGGGAGTCCTGAGATTCCCAAATAGACATGATGGGCCTGGGCCTCAAATAAATCCCTCTCTTCATTGTAACCGGTCATCTCTATCAGGAACAACACAATAGATCCCTTTGTGGGCCCCCATAGGACTTTGCCCTCGACTTAAATAAACAATGGTAGAGAATGTTTTGCTCTCTGAAGGAAGGATGGACAACATACTCTATGCTACTCCTGAGGAAGAGGGGTTGATATTGGGGCAACCTGGAATGTTCCTACTCATGACCACAGAATGTGAGCTCAGATCTAGAGGGATGCAGAGCTCACATAGGCTCCTAAGCTGATTATGGGCAAAGTGCAGGGACCAGCGTAGGGATTCCGATTTGAGCCCCTGGCTCCCCACCTGCAGGAGAGTTGCTTCACAGGCGGTGTCTATCTTCTCTTCCCCTCTCTGTCTTCCCCTCCTCTCTCCATTTCTCTCTGTCCTATCCAACAACAACGGCATCAATAATAACTACAATAATGGAACAACAAGGGCAACAAAAGGGAATAAATAAATAAATATTAAAAAAAAGGCTGCCAGGAGTTGTGGATTTGTAGTGCCTTCACTAAGTCCCAACCAGAACCCTGATGGCAATAAATAAATAAATAAGTAAGTACATAAATAAATAAAACTTCTTTCAGCAGAGGTTTTTGAGTTCTGCCTTTAAAACCAGAGTGTTTCATGAGTCTCCTCCTTCCTTCCTTGACCTCATTGCTGACTCTTCTGTTTCCTGTGAACCTCCTTCCTCATAGGTTCCAACTCTGGAATAACCCTGGAGACAAATAAATAAATAGATAAGTAAAATATTTGAGGTGCTAGCACTTGACCATGTTGCTCTACTATCTAGTAGATTTTCTTTACATTTTATATAAGTAAAAATTTTTGTTCTGGAGCTAGGCAGTGGCACAATCACTAAAGTGAACAACTGAACCATTCTTGAAGCTTCCCTGCTGCCTGTGAGCATAGAGACTGGAAGCTTCATGAGCAGCAAAGTAGTATAGCTGGTGTTTCTCTCTCTCTCTCTCTCCCTTCCTCCCTCCCTTATTCACCCAATTTCTCTGTCTCTGTCATAATAATAAAATAAGTAAAAATCAAATAAATAAAAAGGTCTATTCAGATCCTCTGTCCATTTCTTTGATGTTAGAATTCCATATTTTATTTATTTTTTTATTTATAAAAATGAAACATAGACTAAACCATAGGATAAGAGGGGTACAATTCCACACAATTCCCAAGACCAGAACTCTGTATCCCATTCCCTTCCCTGATAGCTTTTCTATTCTTTAACCCTCTGGGAGTATGGACCCAGAGTCATTATGAGGTGCAGAAGGTGGAAGGTCTGGCTTTGTAATTGCTTCCTTGCTGAACATGGTCAGTGTTCCCCATTGACAGGTCAGTCCATACTCTCAGCTTGTCTCTCTCTTTCCCTAGTGGGGAAGGGCTCTGAGGAAGTGGAGCTCCAGGACACATTGGTGGGGCTGTCTGTCCAGGGAAATCTGGTCTGCATTATGGAACCTGGTGGTTGAAAAGAGAGTTAACATACAAAGCCAAACAAATTGTTGATCAATCATGGACCTAAAGGCTGGAATAGTGCAGATGAAGAGTTGTGGGGTGGGGGGGTGGGGATCCTCCATTTTGTAGATAGCTAGTAGGCATATTTTAGTTATATTCCAGAGGGCCTGTGGCTATACTAGTTCTTTTTATTTATTTTTATTTTTATTTGTCTTGGTGAGATAAATATGTTTCTTTCTTTTCCTTTCCTTTTTAAAAATTTCTTTGTTGAGGAATTAATGTTTTACATTCAACAGTAAATACAATAGTTTGTACATGCATAACATTCCCCAGTTTCCCATATAACAATACAACCCCTCCCCCAAAAAACTAGTTCTTTTTATTTCCTTTGTCTTTTCCCCCCTGAGCTTGAAATCTGATATGCCTATGGATCCAAGTTATTGTCTGAGGAGATGATGTCATGGTTGAAAAAGGACCAGAAAGCAAGATCAGAGAAGACAGTAGCTCCCTAATATGGGAAAGGGGTATAAATATTGTTGACTATAAACCCCATCAATTTGATGTGATCTGGGGCCCATAAACAGCTTCAACCCGCTGCTCTACCGCCCGACTTCCCCTGGCAGCCTTTTGCTGTTGCTTAACGTTTCCAGGGTTATTTCTGGGATTGATGCTGGAACTAAGAATCCATTGCTTCTGGCAGTACCTGCAGACCTGCATCACCACTCATGAAGCATCCACCTTTCAGATGGGGAGTAGGAGATCCAATCTAAGTCCTAGTTCATTGCAACACCCAAATGGGTGCACCACTGCCGGACCCCCTTGGTGAGAGACATCTTTTTAAAAATTTTTTAATTTTATTTATTTATTTTTTTAAAATTTATTTATTCCCTTTTGTTGCCCTTGTTGTTTTATTGTTGTAGTTATTATTGTTGTTGTCGTTGTTGGATAGGACAGAGAGAAATGGAGAGAGGAGGGGAAGACAGAGAGGAGGAGAGAAAGATAGACACCTGCAGACTTGCTTCACCGCCTGTGAAGTGACTCCCCTGCAGCTGGGGATCCGGGGTTCAAACCGGGATCCTTATGCCGGTCCTTGTGCTTTGCGCCACGTGCGCTTAACCCGCTGCTCTACAGCCCGACTCCCGAGAGACATCTTTTATTGGAAGAGAAGCAGACTTCCATATTGGGAGGGGGGGCAGGCACAGTCTATAGCATTACCAAAACTTAGACCCTAGGAAAACAAGCAAACAGACTCTGCAGTCAGAGGGAGCCTACTCCTGTGCTACTGAGGTGGCTGGCATTCTAGCAAATCTCAGTGTTTGATACCCTTTGAATGGATAATGCAAAGCCAGTGACTTTGTGATTAGCATGATAAAACTGAAGTTATTTAAGGTCAGGACATCTTTTAGCTTCTTGTCTTTCAACACAATAAAACAACAATATGAAAGAAAGTAAAATAAAGGGCTGGTAAAATAACTCACTTCTCTTGTGCACAGTTTTGCCATGTGCACAACCCAGATTTAAGCCTGGCCCACACAGCAATAAGGAGCTTTGTTGCTGTTTTCTCTATTACTCTCTCTCTGCCTCTGTCTCTGTTAAAAACAACAACAACAACAACAACAACAACAAAAACAGGAATCGGGCGGTAGTGTAGCCGGTTAAGTGCAAGTGGCGTGAAGCACAAGGACTGACATAAGGATTCCAGTTCGAGCCCCTGGCTCCCCACCTGCAGGGGAGTCACTTCACTGGCTGTGAAGCAGGTCTGCAAGTGTCTATCTTTCTCTCCCCTTCTCTGTCTTCCTCTCCTCTCTCCATTTCTCTCTGTCTTATCCAACAATGACAACATCAATAACAATAACAATAATAACTACAACAATAAAACAACAAGGGCAACAAAAGGTAATAAATAAATACATATTTAAAAGATCTTCTTTTTCTTTAGTACAAAAATCAGTCTGTGTTTCTAAGTTTACTTCTTGAGGTGGGATTCGAGTGAAAAGTTTTTTATCTTACACAACTGCCCCACATGGAACTTCTGCAATTTTATATTATTATTATTGTTGTTGCTATTATTTTTGTGCTTGCATGATGAATCCAGTGCACTAATTAATAGGATAGAAATTTAGAGGGGAAGGGGGGAAAAGAAGGGACTACAGAGAGACACCTGTAGTACTTGCTTTACTGTTTGTGAAGCTTCCACCTGCACATGGTAAGCTGGGGATCAAATTCAATGTGTGCACTTCAGATGTGCCAACGCCTGCCCCCTTACATAACTTCTAATTCTTATTTATTTATTTTAAATATAGATAGAGAGAAATTGAGAGGAGAGAGGGAAATAGAGAGGGAGAGAGATCGGCACCAGCAGCTCTGCTCTATGACTCAGGAAGCTTCCCCACCACAAATAGGGACCAGGGGATAGAACCTGGGTCTTTGTGCATGGTAATGTGTGTGTTTATCCAGGTGCATCACTACTTGCCCTTGTATTCAATTTTTTTATTATTGATTTAATAAATTATAAGATAACAGGGATTTATCTCCACACCTTTCCTACAACCAGAGTTTTGTGTCCCCTTTCCTTCCATTGGAAACTGCATTAATTCTCCCAAGATCATTGATAGGGGGTATTATAATTTCTATATCTATCTATCTATCTATCTATCTATCTATCTATCTATCTATCATCTTTGCACATTTTTTCCCTATGGTCTTGCCTTCTCTTCCTTTCTAAGTCGTACACATTACTACTTCTGAGTGTCTTCCTCCCTTGCCCCATCACTTCTTTCTCTGGGTCTTGATAGTATTAGAGTTCAAAGCCCTTTGGTCATCTTCCCCTACCATCTCTGGGATTATGGACCAAAAATTTTTATCAGGTCCAGAAGGTGGGAATTCTGGCTTATGTAATTGTTTCTCCACTGGACATGGATGTTGGCAGGTCTATCCATCTTGTTTCTGTCTTTCCTTAGTTGCTAAGAGCTCGTAAGAGGTGAGGTTCCAGGATACATTGATGAGGTCATCTACCCAGGGAGTTCAGGATGAAATCATGATAGCATCCTCAACTTAATGACTAAAATATGGTAAAATATAAAGCAGGACAAAATGTTTAATAAATAGGAGCAAAAAAGTAGGAATAGGGATTTTAGGGTAGATAGAAGTCTATTTTAGGTATGTTTCTAGGGGTCCATGAATTTGGTAATTTTTGCTTGAGTTTGATAGCTAACATGGAGGTGGATTAAAAAATATTGTTTGGGGGGCCTGGTGGTGGCGCACCTAGTTAAGCATACATGTTACAATGTTCAAGGACCCGGGTTCGAGCCCCCAGTCCCCACATGCAGGGGGAATGCTTTGCGTGTGGTGAAGCAAGGCTGCAGGTGTCTCTCTGTCTCTCTCACTCTCTATCTCTCCCTTCCCTCTCTATTTCTGGCTGTCTCTATCCAATAAATAAAGATAATAAAAAATGAAAAAAAAAGCTTTATAAAAATATTGTTTGGTAAGATTGTCAGAATTGAGAATAGAACAAAAAAAGCTGGATCATGGCAAAGAATAGCTCCAAAACTTGAGGTAAATATATAAATACAATTAACTGTTTACACCATCAATTCCATATATATATATATAGCACAGGGGCCTGTATAGCCTTTGAGTACCTGTATGTGTTCACAGTCCATGGTCACAGCTGGGGACATTCTAGGCTGTACTAATTTCAGGACCAGTTTTCCTTAAGTGGCAGAGTAGGGTGACCCAGCCTCCCTTTGGAAAGTGGGGCAGTCTTTGCCTTTGCCAGTTCATAGTGAGGGTATGGAACTGAAGAAGGCCACAAGAAGGCCTATATTGATGTTCCTGTAGGAAGTGACCAGTGATGGTAGAGAGAAGGGTCTAATAGAGCTTTGGGCCCATTAAATCTATGGGGGAGACTCAAAGATTCACTGACTAGGGCCCTGGGCCATCATTACGTGAACCAGTCTCTTGCCCTATTCCAGCTTTTGTAGTGTCTTCGTTACATGACAAGCCTGGGATACCTCCTAGTGGTTAAAGCTTTGAGTATCATTTGTTGTATCCAAACAACCTAACACCAGTTAGGTTTATGGAGTCTAGCCTCAAGTTATGGAGGAAATACACTGAGGATCATAGTATGGTCTACTTTAGCATTGAGTTATACTGCATTAATTTGTCTTGTGATTCTTCTTCTTTTTTTTTTTAGAGCACTTGCTTTATAGTTTATTTCTGAAATTAACAATGGCCATATGAAACAAATCTGTGTGAGATATTTCTTCAACACTGGGTAGAGTTTGACAAAGAAGACATCTAAAACTTAGTAAGTGTAACTAAATTAAAATTGTCTTGTGATTCTAATAAAGGTTGTTATAGAGACAATAATTGTCTTCTAGTTGATAAATATTTTTGCTAGTATATCTTTTGGTCAATTGTATACAGTATTTCATCTAAAGATTATCAAGGGATGACAATAATGCTGATGTCAGAAAAGATTAAGAGATGTAGTTTGGGAGTCGGGCTGTAGAGCAGAGGGTTAAGCGCAGATGGCGCAAAGCACAAGGACCGGCATAAGGATCCTGTTTCGAGCCCCGGCTCCCCACCTGCAGGGGAGTTGCTTCACAGGTGGTGAGGCAGGTCTGCAGGTGTCTATCTTTCTCTCCTTCCTCCTCTCTGTCTTCCCCTTCTTTCTCCATTTCTCTCTGTCCTATCCAACAATGACAACAACAATAATAACTACAACAATAAAACAACAAGGGCAACAAAAGGGAATAAATAAATAAAATAAATATTTAAAAAGAAAAAAAAGAGGTGTAGTTTACTTACAAAAAAAAAATTAAGTCACATGAAAAGTGACACATCTTAGGGAGGCTATTCTGAGCATTTTCAGAAAGCATGCCCTTCACTACCATTTACTGAGAGCAGAGTACATCCATGCTTTCATGGACATAATGCATATTCATTAATTGTTAATATTAATTAATTAGTTTTTTGTGTAATTAGTTAAGTAGAATGATTAAGGGAAGTGAAATAGGGGGTAGGAGAGTTCTACATTGTGTTTCCCCTGAGTCTTTTTGGATGGGTATGTTTGATTCTTTAGGATATATCCCCAGGAGAGGAATTGCAGGTATGCCCACTTCTAGCCTTCTGAGAAATATGCAGACTGTTATTCACAGAAGTTGGACCAATTTACATTCCCACCAGCAGTGCAAGATGGTTCCTTTGTCACCACTGGGTGGCTTATCTTCTTCAGGTGGAGACTGGGAACTTGAACCGAAGTCCTTGCAAATGGTATTATGTGCTCTCAAGCAGGTGCGCCATGACCCAACCCCAAAATTTATTTTACTGACTACACAAGTGAAAGAGTTTCTTAGGAAACAGAAAAAGAGAGAGAGAGAGAGAGAGAGAGAGAGAGAGAGAGAGTCCAGAGCACCACTCCAGCACATGTGGTGTGTGTGTGTGTGTGTGTGTGTGTGTGTGTGTGTGTGTGTGTGTAGGGGGGATTGAACCAGGCACCTCAGGCATGTAAGTGCCATGCCCTACCAGGTAAATAATTTCCCAGGCAATGGTATTATTTAACTTCTAAGGATATTAATAATTAATGAATATGCATTATATCCATGAAAGTATGGATGTTCTCTGCTCTCAGTAAATGGTAGTGAAGGGCATGCTTTCCCAAAATGCTCAGAATAGCCTCCCTAAGATGTGTCACTTTTCATGTGACTTAATTTTTTTTCTGAGCTAAGATAAATAGAAACCCTTAAGGCTTACAAGGAATTTTAGCATTCCTTTAACTACCACAAGACTGACAGTTGGGGGTGTTTCCTGGAATTAAGATTTTTCACCCAAAATAAGCTTTCTATCAGAGAAACCTATCTAGTTGCATAGCATCTGGTCTTCATCAGGTGAGTCATTCTCCATCATTCAAGTTCTTCTCTCTCCTTGAAGCTCTAGGTCCCAAAACCATTCCTCAGTGCGGATACTTTCCATTTTGCTTCACTGTCTCTGGAATTCTAATCCGTGTAGTTTCCTAAAACAGGTGAAATTAAATTAGTTGTCTTCTTTGGCTGATGTTAATTTGCTTACTTGACCTACCAGAGAAGAACCTAGAAGGGCAAGGGGGAGTTTTTTTTTTTTTTCAATAGCAGCTATTATTGTTGCTTGTATCTTCATCATTGTGTCTACTGCAATATTTTATTTAACTCATGTGTGAGAAGGATCCTGTTTTCCCACTCCTTTTCACTCTTGTCAGCAATGCATGAAGGGTTACTTGGGAATTTAGGCTCATTGCTGCTCAGACACATGCTTCTTCTAGGTGACTATTGCTAATTATTGGTGATTGCTCAGTGGAGAGATAGAGATTGAGGGGAAAGAGGTGAATGCCCCATCCAGTCCTAACTCTGCAGCATGATTGGGGCAGCAGTTTCTGTGTTTTCCCAGAGTTTCTCCAACCTTCTTCAAACCATATACTGTTCCACAGTAGAAGAATAACAAACCTTTAATAGTGGTTACAGGATAGTAAGTTTATATACTGTACCCACAACCAAGGTTCTGTGTCCCTATCTACCCTCCCTCCTTTCAGTGGTAACTACCATAGTTCTTACAATCTTAGAAAGTTTGTTTACTTGCTTTTTTTTTTTTTTTTTTTTTTTTTGCCTCCAGGGTTATCACTGGGGCTCCGTGCCTTCACTACAAATCCATTGCTCCTGGAGGCCATTTTCCCCATTTTGTTGCCCTTGTTATTATTATTATGGTTGTTGCTGTTATTGCTGTTGTTATTGTTGGATAGGACAGAGAGACATAAAGAGAGAAGGGGAAGACAGAGAGAGGGAGAGAAAACACTTGCAGACCTGCTTCACCACTTGTGAAGTGACCCCCTGCAGGCAGGGAGTCATTGGCTCCAACTGGGATCCTTAGCCTAATCCTTGCGCTGGTCCTTGAGCTGGTCCTGCTGCGCTACCACCTGTCCCCCTTCTATATTTTCCTTTTCCTTTTTTTTTTTTTTGCAAGTTCATGTGTATCAATTCCTTAGAGTCTACATGAGTGAAATCATTGGTAGCTATCTTTCATCTCTTATTTCACTAAATGTAATCACCTCCAGCTCCATCCATTTTGTTCCAAAGGACACAATATCATCTTTTATGACCACAGAGTAGTAGTCTATGCAGTAAATATCCCATAATTTTTTTTTCCTTTTTTATTTAAGAAAGGATTAATTAACAAAACCATAGGGTAGGAGGGGTACAACTCCACACATTCCCACCACCCAATCTCCGTTTCCCACCCCCTCCTCTGATAGCTTTCCCATTCTCTATCCCTCTGGGAGCATGGACCCAGGGTCATTGCGGGGTGTAGAAGGTGGAAGGTCTGGCTTCTGTAATTGCTTCCCCGCTGAACACGGACGTTGACTGGTCGGTCCATACTCCCAGTCTGCCTCTCTCTTTCCCTAGTAGGGTGTGTCTCTGGGGAAGCAGAGCTCCAGGACACATTGGTGGGGTCTTCAGTCCAGGGAAGCCTGGCCAGCATCCTGATGACATCTGGAACCTGATGACTGAAAAGAGAGTTAACATACGAAGCCAAACAAATTGTTGAGCAATCATGGACCCAAAGCTTGGGATAGTGGAGAGGAAGTGTTAGGGGGATACTCACTGTAAACTCTAGTGTACTTCTGCTTTCAGGTATATATTTTGCACTTGTTTATGGATACGTGTGAACATTTGCTCTCTCTCACAGAAACTGGTGTATATCTAGGTTTTGGGACTTTGTTAGAAAGTGAACCACCTGAGACGGAATTAGAGTATACTATGAAAGGAAAGATCTCACCCGAGTAATGAAGCTGAAGGGTTGTCATTCCACACCTGAAGTCTCTGGACACAGTCTGAAGTGGAGCATGTTGAGGTGGCAATCGTTGCGTTGGTTAGGTTGTGATCTATTGGTTAGATGCAATATTATTTGATATGGATTGGGAGAGGCATACAGAAAGTGGGCCCTATCCAAGGGTTCCAGGACTGGGGGAAGTAGAGGCTCTATAGTGGAGATGTGAGGTTCCTGCTGTCTTAGGGTTCAAAAAGACAATGGATAGTTAATGTTATCATCACATTATTTGGTAATTGGGTTAACTTTGAAAAGTCCTTTTGTTAGGGTTTGCTGTACAGTACCCCGTATCTTGTATATAGCTGTGCTATTGGTTGCTTCTGATCTACTTGGTCTAGGCTTTTGAGAGAGTCTGCATAACAATTACACAGCCTATATATTGAAAATATTCAGTTTGTGTTTTGAAAAACTTTGAGACATACAGTTAATTTTCCCCCTCTCATATTAATTAATTAGTGATTTATATGACTACATTTTACTAGGAGTGTACATAAACACCATTCCCACCACCAAAAGACTGTGACCCATCCCTCCCACCCATTCCCACCCCCCACTGTCCCAGGAAGCTGCATGTCTACCCCTCACCACAGGGTTTTTACTTTGCTGCCCTACTTACAATTTGGTCAGGTCCTGTTTTTAGTTTCCCTTTCAGATCTTCTTACTCAACTTCTGTTGATGAGTGGGATCATCCCATACGCATCTTTATCTTTCTGACTTAGCTCACTTAACATAATTCCTTCTAGCTCTGTCCAAGATGGGTCAGAGAAGGTGGGTTTATTGTTCTTGATAGCTGCATAGTATTCCATTGTGTATATATACCACAGCTTTCTCAGCCACTCATCTGTTGTTGGGCACCTGGGTTGCTTCCAGGTTTTAGCTATTATGAATTGTGCTGCTATGAACATAGGTGTATGCTCCTCTTTTTGGTTGGGTGTTATGTAGTCCTTGGGGTATAACCCCAGGAGAGGAATTACTGGATCATATGGAAGGTCCATGTCTAGCCTTCTGAGAGTTTTCCAGACTGCTCTCCACAGAGGCTGTACCAATTTACATTCCCACCAGCAGTGCAGCAGGGTTCTTCTGTCCCCACAACCTCTCCAGCATTTGTTGCTGCTGTCCTTTTTGATGCAAGCCATTCTTACAGGAGTGAGGTGGTATCTTAGTGTTGTCTTAATTTGCATTTCTCTGACAATCAGTGACCTAGAGCAGTTTTTCATATGTTTGTTAGCCTTTTGGATCTCCTCTGTAGTGAATGTTTTGTTCATATCCTCTGCCTATTTTTGGATGGGGTCATTTGCTTTTTTGGTGCTAAGTTTGCTGAGCTCTTTATATGTTTTGGTGATTAGTTTCTTCTCTGATGTATGGCATGTGAAGATCTTCTCCCATTCTGTGAGGGGTCTCTCTGTTTGTTTAATAGTTTCTTTGGATGTGCAGAAGCTTTTCAATTTGATGTAGTCCCATTGGTTTGTTTCTGCTTTAGTCTTCCTTGCAATTGGGTTTGATTCATCAAAGATGTCCTTGAGGTGTAGGTGCGAAACTGTTTTACCAATGTTTTCCTCTAATTATTTGATTTTTTCTCGTCTGACATCCAGGTCTTTGATCCATTTGGAGTTGATTTTTGTTTCTGGTGAGATAAAGTGTTTCAATTTCATTCTTTTGCATGTTATGACCCAGTTTCCCAGCACCATTTATTGAAGAGAGCCTCCTTCTTCTATTTAATCCTTTGGGCCCCCTTATCAAAGATTAGATGTCCATAGGTGTGGGGATTTATTTCTGGGCTTTCAATTCTGTTCCACTGGTCTGTGTGCCTATTTTTGTTCCAGTACCATGCTGTTTTGATGATGATGGCTTTATAATATAGTTTAAGGTCTGGGAGTGTGATGCCTCCATTTCTGTTTCTTTTCCTCAAGATGGTTTTGGCAATTCTAGGTGTTTTCAGGTTCCAGATAAATGATTGTAGTCTTTGTTCTATTCTCTTTAAGAAGCTTGATGGAACTTTGATGGGTATTGCATTTAATTTAAATATGGCTCTGGGGAGAATATTCATTTTGATGATATTTATTCTTCCAATCCATGAGCATGGGATATCTTTCCATTTCTTGGTATTAGTTGGTGATGGTTGCCTCCTTTAACTGTTGTTTGTCTAAGATGCTTTTGAGCCCTCCATCTAGTTTGAATGAAAGTCTAGCAGGATATATTATCCTTGTTTGAAACCCTTTTTCATTCAGGGCTCCATAGGTATCTTGCCATTCTCTTCTGGCTTTTCGGCTTCTCTTCTGGAGAAGTCTGCAGATAATCTTATGGGTTTTCCCCTGTATGTGATTTTTTGTTTTTCTCTTGCAGCCTTTAGGATCTTTTCTTTATCCTTACCTCTTCTCATTGTGACTATGATGTGTCTTGTTGTCTTCAGGTCTGGGTTGATTCTGTTTGGAACTCTTTGGGCCTCTTGAATCTTGATGTCCTTTCTGTTATTCAGTTCTGGGAAGTTTTCTTCTATTATTTCCTCTAGAATGTTTGCTTCCCCTTCCTCTCTTTCTTCCTCTGGCAGGTCAATTATACGAATGTTACTTCTTTTGAGATCATCCCATATGTCTCTGTTGTTGTTTTCAGTGTCTCTCAGTCTCTTTTTAAGCTCTTTTACCTCTTTCTTAGTTTTCTCTAACTCATCCTCTGTCTGACTAATTCTGTTTTCTGCTTCTGTTAGTCTTCTTTCCCTTGCCTCAGCTTCTTTCTTCATTACAGCTATTTCAGCTTTCAGTTCTCTAACTGCCTCAAGATATTCAGTATTTTCCTTGGGGGTCTCAACTGTTGTTTCCCTAATACTTCCATTCCTTTCCTCCAATGTTGTTTTCATTTCTGTGATTAATAAGTTTATAATTGATTGCATGCTTTTCTTATCTATGGTTACTTCTGGCTGATTTGTAGTTTCTTCAGGGCTCTTGTCTTCATTCATTGGAGTACCAGTTTTATTTGTTTTTGATCTACCCATTTTTTGATTTATGTGTTTCTTTTTTTATGCTCTATTGTTCCTCAGTTGTTGTGTTTTGAGTACAAGCTACACTGTACCAAATACCTTTATGACAATTGCACTCACCAACCTCAGGAATTACAGTAGCAACTGAAGCAAGTATTGAAGCAGTTTAATCACTACCAGTTAGCCACACAATGTGTCCAGTCTGTGAAAAGACTGTAACCAAATCCAAGTGAAGAAGAAAGAGAAAAGAAAGAAGGGATAGCAAGAATAGACAGTTATGCAAATCTACTATCCACTGTATATTCTAGGGGTAACAAGAGGGGAAAGGGAAGTAGAACAGAGATACACACATAGAGAGTCCACTCTGAGTCAGATTTCTTTCCCAAAATAATTCACAAATTCAGAAAGGCAAAGAAGAAGGAAGGAAGAAGTGTATGACAAGATAAAAAAAAAAGAAAAAAAAGAAAAAAGAAACAAGAGAGAGAAAAGAGAAAAGATAAGAAAAAGAGCTGTAATTAAAGAGCAGTGAAAGGAAAGGGTTTTTTGATTCCTTTATTTTTAATTTAATTTAATTTAATTTTTTTAATTAGCTAGGAGGAGGAGGAAGGGGAGAGTCTGTAGAGGAGGTAGTAGTAACGAGATAAGTTCCTCCCACAATATATAAGATGCCCACTACCCTAGCAATGAAAGACACCCTAAGAGTTAATTCTGATCAACCTAAAGGGGGGGGGAAAGATATATGCCTTTATAATATTAATAATAAAATAGAGCAGAGTAAAAAAAAAAAACCCTGTCCCAGATTACCTCAAACCTCGTGATCAGAGGCAGCTGATTAAGAAAGAGAAAAAAAACTTAAAAAAACCTCAGGACTAGACAAGGATAGCTGAAATATAGAGTTATGCAAATCTACTATCCACTGTATATCTAGTGGTAGCTAAAGGAGAAAGGGAAATTGAGCAGAGATACTTGCAGTGAGTGTCCTCTCTGATTCGCAATTCTTCCCCCAAATAATTCCCAAATGTGTATCAGTGAATTCAAAAAAGCACACTGTTTGGTGGGGTGGGGGATGGGGCCTGTGGCTTTGGAAGCTGTAGGATTAAGGAAGAAAGGATGACAAGAATGAGAGAGAGAAAAAAAAAGAAAGAGAGAGAAAAAAGAAAAAGATAAGAAAAAGAAGAGTAATAAAAGAGCGGTGAAAGGAGTTTTTTTATATTCACATGTATCCATAAACTACTGCAAAATATATACCTGAATGCAGAAGTACACTATAGTTTGCAGTGAGTACCTCCCTAACACTTCCTCTCCACTATTCCAGGCTTGGGATCCATGATTACTCAACAAATTGTTTGGCTTCGTATGTTAACTCTCTTTTCAATCACCAGGTTCCAGATGCCACCAGGATGCTGGCCAGGCTTCCCTGGATTGAAGACCCCACCAATGTGTCCTGGAGCTCAGCTTCCCCAGAGACACACCCTACTAGAGAAAGAGAGAGGCAGACTGGGAATATGGACCGACCAGTCAACGCCCATGTTCAGTGGGGAAGCAATTACAGAAGCCAGACCTTCTACCTTCTGCAACCCACAATGACCCTGGGTCCATGCTCCCAGAGGGATAGAGAATGGGAAAGCTATCAGGGGAGGGGGTGGGATATGGAGATTGTGTGGTGGGAATTGTGTGGAGTTGTACCCCTACTACCCTATGGTTTTGTTAATTAATCCTTTCTTAAATAAAAAAAAGAGCTGTGAAAGGAGTTTATTTATTTATTTATTTTTAATTATTTAATTAGCTATGCAGGGTGGGGTGGGGGCATTGGCTACTTAGAAAGAAAAAAAGGCCAGAGGTTTCAGAAGAGAATAGACTTAGAATGAATGATACTCCCTGGTCGGACAGGAATCTTGGTAAAGAAAAAAGCTCAGCAGGGGAGCCTGCTAGGAGCTGTTCCTCAGGGACTGGTTATGGGGGGGGAGGAGGTGTGCTTTGGAACTAATAATTTAAAAGAAAAAAATTTTTCCCTTTTTTTCTACTCTATTTTTTAACCCAAATTAAGTTATAGTCACCTCCTTGGTGTCACCGCTAGGACCCCTTATTGACTGGCCTACTAAAGGCAGAAAATCCTACCATTTCCAGAAGATGTGGTCCGAGCTCAAGCCACTAGCAGCTTCTCAGTCTGCCATCTTCCGGGAACCCCCCCCCCCATAAATTTTTGTTCAGTCATCCAGTTGAGATTGTTTTTTTTTTTTGAAAAAAGACTTTCAGTGGTTCTGGTGGTGGTGCAGTAGATAAAGCATTGGACTCTCAAGCATGGGGTCCTGAGTTTAATCCCTGGCAGCACATGTATCAGAGTGATGTCTAGTTCTCTTTCTCTCTCTCTCTCTCTTCATATCTCTCTCATTGATAAGTAAATAAAGTATTAAAAAAAAGACTTTCACATTCTGTCTTTATCCTGCAAAATAATAGAACCTACCTTTAGTGTGTTAAGCAGCATTTTACTATGTAACTACAAATGCCCTTAGGTCTTGGCTAGTTGGCAACACCTTTCAATAGATTTTTTTTTTTATTTCAAAATACTCTCTTTATGAACTAGGGTTTCTACTTAATCTGCTCATATGCCTAAACAGCATAGAAGATACTGAGCTTTCTTAGGAGTAGGAGACCTATTTTATCATTTTGTTATTCTTAGTCTTTCTCACAGGGTCAGACCCTCAGAAGGCTTTCCATAAAAGCCCTTAACTGTATGAATGCATCCCAAGGTGGTTTTTTTAATCCTTTCCTTCTTTAGTCAATGGTATACAAAAATTTGGAGCATAGATTTTTTTTTTTAATCATAGATTTACATGGGCTCCCCTCCAATTCAGATTTCTCATTTCTGAGAGTCTCAGTGTTAAAGTACAGGAGAGCTGTAGAATTCCACATCAGTTCCCTAGAACATTTCAAAGGGTGGATGTTCATTAATTTGTTCAGCAAGTGTTTATGTAGTTTTTTTCTATGTACTTGGCTATGTGTTTGGTTCCGGGAGTACAGGAGGTAAAGCGACAGCTTCCTGGAATTTACAGTTCTTCTCTAAATTTTTAATCTTTAGACAGTTAGACAGAAGGAAATTCAATGAACAAAGAGAAAATGTGGTAAAGTTCAATAGACTTCTCCCTCACTTCACTTTTTTATTCAACATGGGATTTTTGAGTTGTCTTATTGATCATAACTTGATTATAACTTATTGATTATAACTTGTATACAAATTAGTAGAAGTCTTCAGTTTTGGAGGAAGAAAGAGTTAAGCTCCTGGGTAGCTATTTTTGGAGAACTGGTGTGCACTAGTGTGGGCAGGGAGAATATAAAGTCTCTGAGGGCAGAGACACTGCGACTGACATAAAGAGACAACACCACAACAGTGGTTAGCCCATCATTAGGCCTCAGTTCTGCAAGGAGTGAATGAGCTGATCTTTGCAACATCCCTAAAACCTTCAAGACCTAACTTAAAATCTATAGCCTGGAGATCACCACCATCAACATTTTTTTTTTAACTGGAAGTTAAGTGGTTTACAGTACAGTTGTTGGCACCATGATAGATGTGTGCAAAACACTCTCATCCCCAGCTTAGGCCCTTTTTCATTATCATGTACCAGGACCTGAATGCTTCCCCTCTCGCACCCCTTCTCCCAGTCCTTCTGGTTCAGAGTCCTTTGCTTTGGTGAAATACACCAAACCAGTCCAAGTTTTTTACTTTGTGTTTCCCCTTTCTGTTCTTGTTTCTTAAGTTCTGCCCATGAGTGATATTATCCCATATTCATTCTTCTCTTTTTGGGCTTATCCCACTTAATGTGATTCCTTCAAACTCCATCCAAGATGAACTGGAGAAGGTGACTTCATCATTTTTAAAAATTTTATTGTATTTTAATATTATTTGATAGAATAGAGAAAAATTGAGTAGGAGGGGGGATAAATAAGGAGAGGGAAGGGGCTAGGTGGTAGTGCACCTGGTTAAGCACTCATATTACAGTGCATAAAGTCCCAGGTTCAAGCCCCTGGTCCCCAACTGCAGGGGGAAAGCTTCAGGAGTGGTGAAGCAGACTTCAGGTATCTCTCTTGATCTTTCCCTCTCTATCTCCCCCCTCCAATTTCTCTTTGTCTCTATCCAATAATAAATAATAATAAAAAAGACAGAAGGTGGGAGAGAGAGACAAAAAGACACCTGCAGGACCACTTCCTCATTCATGAAGCTATTCCTTCACAGGCGGGAGGTGGGGGGCTTGAACATGGATCCTTGTGCATGGCTATGTTTGCTCTTAACCAGGTTCTCCACTTCCTGGCCCTGACTTCATCATTCTTTATGGCTGAGTAGTATTTCATTATCTCTACACACCACTACTTTCTTAGCCACTCTTCTGTTGTTGGACATCTAGGTTGCTTCCAAACTTGGACTATTACAATTTGTGCTTCTATGAACATACGTGTACGTGGATCTCTTTGTATGGTTGTGCTTATTTCCTTAGGATATATCCTTAGAAGAGGAATTGCTGGGTCATAGGGTAGGTCCATTTTTAGCCTTCTGAGTGTTCTACAGACTGCTCTCCATAGGTGTTGGGCCAATTTACATTCTCACTAACAGTGTAAAAAGGCTGTTTTTTTTTTTTTTTTTGCCCCTTCCAACCTTTCCACTTTTGTTGTTTTTACACTTTCTAATGTATGACATTCTTACAGGTGTGAAGTGGTATCTCATTGTTGCCTTTATTTGCATTCTCTGATAATCAGAGACTTTACAGGAGAATGAAACGGAATCATTTCACCTCACCACACACAAAAGTAAACTACAAATAGATTAAGGATTTATATGTTAAACCAGAAATCATCAAGTATTTTGAGGAATGCACTGGTAGAACTCTTTTCAATCTAAGTTTTAAAAGTATCTTCATTGACAAGTTCATTTGCAAGGAAAACAAACCAAAAATAAACCCATGGGCTACATCAAATTGAAAGCTTCTTCTGCATAGCAAAATAAACTACTACCCAAATAGGGAGATTCTTTATGAAGTGGGAGAAGACCTTTTTATGCTGTAAAGCAGACAAAAGGTTAATAACTAAAAAATATAAAGAGCTCACCAAACTCAACAACAACCACCAACATATATATATATATATATATATATATATATATATATATATATATATATATATAATCTTTGGAAGAAATAATATCATACCCTTGATAATCTTTAAATAAATGATCTCTAGGAGAAATATACAATTGGCCAAGAGATATAAGTCCTGTACTCTACCTCTGAGTCCACTGCTCTGGCAGATTTACAAAAAAAATTACAGTTAAAAGTTATACTTGCTGCATTTGCTTCTCTCTGGCCAATTTCACTTATTTCAGTACCTTCAAGGTTCTCTGTGCTGTCAAGGACATCAAGATTTCTCTAATTCCTGGATTATTTGTAGCCAAAGAACATTCATACATATGGACCACATCTTTATATATGCCGCACCTGTATCCATCCATTCATTGCTAGGCATTGAGGTTGGTTACATAAGTTGACTATATGCTTCATTGAACATAAGAATGCAGATAATTTCTTTGTCAGTCCATTTTAATTTACTTTGGGTCATATAATAGTTACATTTTCAAACTGTTAAGGAAACTCCATACCATCTCCTTCCTTCTTTCCTTCCTTCCTTCCTCCCTCCCTCCCTCCTTCCCTCCCTTCTTTCCTCCCTCCATCCCTTCCTCCTTCCTTTCCTTCTTTCCTTCCTTCTAACTTTCCATACTTCCTCTTACTTTCCATCCTGCCTTCCTTCAGCAGTTTCACTCTTATAGATTTATTATTATTATTTTCTTTTTACCGAATAGAAAGGGTATGTGTAGGGGGTAGACACCACAGCACCAAAACTTCCTTCTATGCAGTGAGGTGAGACTCTAACTTGGGGTATGCACATGGCAAAATAGGCACACCATCCAAATGAGCTATTTTACCAACTCCATACTATTTTTTTATTTTTAAATTTATTTATTTAAGAAAGGAGACATTAACAAAATCATAGGATGGGGGTGGGTAACAACTCCACACAATTCCTGCCACCCAATCTCCATATTCCATCCCCTCCCCAATAGCTTTCCCTTTCTCTATCCCTCTGGGAGCATGGACCCAGGGTTGTTGTGGGTTGCAGAAGGTGGGAGGTCTGGCTTCTGTAATTGCTTCCCTACTGAACATGGGCGTTGACTGGTCAATCCATACTCCCAGTCTACCTCTCTCTTTCCCTAGTAGGGTGGGTCTCTGGGGAAGCGAAGCTCCAGGATGCATTGGTGGGGTCTTCAGTCCAGGGAAGCCTGGCCGGCATCCTGATGGCATCTGGAACCTGGTGGCTGAAAAAAGAGTTAACATACAAAGCCAAACAAATTGTTGAAGATTCATGGACCCAAAGGTTGGAATAGTGGAGATGGAGTGTTGGGGGTACTCACTGCAAACTCTAGTGTACTACTGCTTTCAGGTATATATTTGCCCTAGTTTATGGATATGTGTGAACATATGCTCTATCTCCTGGAACCTGGTCTATATCTAGGTTTTGGGACTTTGTTGGGAAGTGAGCCAACTGGGATGGAATTAGAGAATACTATGAAAGGAAAGGTCTCACCCGAGTGATGAAGCTGAAGGGTTGTCATTCCACACCTGAAGTCTCTGGACACAGTCTGAAGTGAAGCATGCTGGGGTGGCACTCATTGCTTTGATTAGTTTGCAATCCATATTATTTTTTATAGCAGCCATATATTTCACACTCCATCAGCAAAGCACATTTCGGATTTCTTTTTTCTCCCATCCTCATCAATACATGATTTTTCTCATTTAAGACAGTAATAGCCCTATTTGAACAGGTGGGGATCTTTGAACTGCAATTATTGACTACTTAAGACATTGAGTATCTTCCCTGTACCTGCTGACCAACTGTGTGGCTTCTTTAAAAAATAAATAAAATTCTATTTAGATCTTCTGCCCATTCTTAAACAGAATTTTACTTTCGCCATCACATTTGAAAGAATTGTATGAAGAATTGCTTTTCAATGTGCAGACCAAAGCCAAAATTGACACCTCATTTATTCATAATCATGAATGCTGACTGACCCCTGCCTTGGTCACTGTTTACAAGCATCGTACAAGTTAGTTCCTGTTTATGTTAAGGCACAAACTGTCCGTGTTTATGTTTCTGTGCTCCTTCAAGGCCTGTTCCTTATTTCCTCTCTGCTCTTCCCTCTCCTTCCTATCTATGAGAAAACCATAAAGCAAGAAAGCATACTTGGGACGGTGTCTAAGTTGCCCTGCAAGGTTCAAGATTGGCTCCCATTGCTATGGGGGAAGCTTCAGTGCTGTGGTATTTCTCTTTCTCTTCCTCTGTTTATATATACCTTTATTTATTTATTTATTTTAAATTTATTCATAAAATAAAAAATATCAGGCGTCGGGCAGTGGCTCAGCAGGTTAAGCGCACATGTCGCAAAGCACAAGGACCAGGATCCCCGTTCGAGGCCCTGGCTTCCCACCTGCAGGGGGGTCACTTCAAGAGCTGTGAAGCAGGTCTGCAAGTGTCTTTCTATCCTCATCTCTGTCTTCCTCTCCTCTCTCCATTTCTCTCTGTCCTATCCAACAACAATGACATCAAGGACAACAATAGTAATAACCACAACAACGATAAAACAAGGGTAGCAAAAGAGAAAAAAAATAGCCTCCAGGAACTGGATTCGAGGTACAGGCACCAAGCCCCATAAATAACCCTGGAGGAAAAAAAAAAAGAAAAATATCAACAAGATCATAGGATAAAGGGTACAATTCCACACAGTTCCCACTATCAGATTTCTGTATCCCATCCCCTCCCTTGAAAGCTTTCCTTAGTCTTTATCTCTCTGGGAGCATGGACCCAGGGTCATTATGGGGTGCAGAAGGTGAGAGATCTGGCTTCTGTAATTGCTTCTCCGCTGGACACGGGTGTTAGCAGGTTGATCCATACTTGCAGCCATTTCTATCTTTCCCTATTGGGGTATGGCTCTGGAAAGGAGGGCTTCCTGGACACATTGGTGTGGTCATCTTGCTGGGGGAGTCAGGATGGCATCATGGGTAGCATCTGCAACTTGGTGACTAAAAAAGGATTAAGATATAAAGAAGAACAAATTGTTTAATAATCAGAAACTTAAAGAAAATAATGTAAGAGATTGCAGATATTAGGAAAATGAACCCATCTTATCTGACCCAACTTGGATGGAGCTAGAAGGAATTATGTTCAGTGAGCTAAGTCAGAAAGATAAAGATGAGTATGGGATGGTCCTACTCATAAACAGAAGTTGAGAAAGAAGAACAAAAAGAAAGACTAAAAGCAGGATTTGACTGAATCTGGAGTAGGGCACCAAAGTAAAAACCCTGGAGTGAGGGTGAGGGTGGATGTTCGGCTTCCTGAGGTGGCAGGTGGGAGGGTGGCATGGGATAGGATGCAGTCTTTTGGTGGTGGGAATGGTGTTTATGTACACTCCTATTAATTTGTAGTCATACAAATCACTAATTAATATGAGAGAGGAAAAATTGATTGTATGTCTCAAACTTTTTAAAGCACAGACTAAGTCTTTTTAATACATAGGCTGAGTCTTTGATATGTTGACTCTCTTAGAAGCATAGACCAGGGAGAACAGAAGCAACTGGTGGCACAGCTATATACAAATAATTTCAAAGGACATAAATTATGGAGATGTTGTGCATGATACAGCAAACCCTAAAAAAGAGATTTTCCAAAGTTAACCCAATTGCTAAACAATGTGATTATAGCAATAACTATCGATTGTCTTCTTAACCCTAAGACAGCAGGAACCTCCCACTTCCTCTATAGAGCCTATATTTCCCCCAGTCCTGGAACCTTTAGGGTGAGGCTCACTCTCCTTCATGCTTCTCTTGATTCATGCCAAATTATATTACATCTGCTGATCCCAACCTAATCAACACAATGAGTACCACCTCAACATGCTTCACCTCAGAGTGTGTACAGAGACTTCAGGCATAAAATGTCAACACTTCACCCTCATTACTCGGGTGAGACCTTTAATTCATAGTATTTTCTAATTCCATTCCAGGAGGTTCACTTCCTAACAAAGTCCCAAAACCTAGATATAGACCGGATCCCATAAGACAGAGCATATGTTCACATGTATCCATAAATTAGGGCAAAATATATACCTGAAAGCAAAAGTGCACAATATTCTGCAGGAGTCAGTATAAAGTTCCTAATGAAATAGCATCTAATTAGACTTAGATACCCTCCTCAGCTACTTCCTATTACAGTTCTTTCACTCACTCCAAAGCTAACCTTAGCAAAGCAAGGACTTCAAAAGTTGAATAAGTGCAAGAGACTGGCATACTTTCATGATGACTCTTTAGTCACTATCAGGCCACCCCATCAGCTGGAGCCCTATTTGGGGAGTCCTGAGATTCCTAAACAAACATGATGGGGCTAGACCTCAAATAAATCCCTCTCTCCATTGTTACTGGTTATTTCTATCAGGAACAACACAGTAGACCCCTTTGTGGGCCCTCCACAGGACCTTGCCCTCAACTTGGATCAACAATGGTAGAGAATATTCCATCCTCCAAAGGGAGGATGCAGAACATACTCTATTCTACACCTGAGGAAGATGAGTCAATACTGTGGCAGCTTGGAATGTTCCTACTGATGATCACAGAATGTGAGCTCAGATCTACAGGGATGCAAAGGTCACATAGGCTCCTAAGCTGAATATGGGCCTCAGACCAAATCAAATTGATGTGGTTTACAGTCAACAATATTTATACCCCTTCCCCATATTAGGGAGCTACTCTCTTCTCTGATCCAGTTTTCTGTTCCTATTCCAGCCATGACATCATCTCCCCAGACAATAACTTGGATCCACCTGCATATCATATTTCAGGCTCATTGAAAAAAAAAAACTAGTATAGCCCCAGGCCCTTTTGAATATAACTAAAATATGCCTACTAGCTATCTACAAAATAGAGAAACCCCCCAACTCCTCATCTGCACTATTCCAGCCTTTAGGTTCATGATTGTTCAACAATTTATTTGACTTTGTATGTTAACTCTCTTTTCAGCCACCAGGCTTCAGATTAGCATGACGCTGACCAGACTTCCCTGGACAGACAACCCCACCAATGTGTCCTGGAGCTCTGCTTCCCAAGAGCCTCACCCTACTAGGGAAAGAGAGAGACAGGCTGGGAGTATGGATTGACCTGTCACATCCATGTTCAGGAGGGTAGCAATTACAGAAGCTGGACCTTCCACCTTCTGCATCCCACAATGACCTTAGGTCCATACTCCCAGAGGGTTAAAGACTAGGAAAGCTATCAGGGGAGGGGATGGGATATGGAGATCTGGTGGTGGGAATTATGTGGAGTTGTACCCCTCTTATCCTATGGTTTTGTCAATGTTTCCTTTTTATAAATAAATAAAAATATTAAAAAAAAGAATATAAGAAATCAAATCTCCATTTTGGAAAAAGCTAGTGGGTCTATTTTTGGTATATTACAAGGGATACATGACTTTACTAATTTTTGCCTGAGCCTGACAGCTAACATGCAGGTGGACCCAAGCTATTGTGTGGGGAAATGTTGTTAGAGTTGGAAATAGGACTAGGAAACTGTATCAGGGTAGAGAGTAGCTCCCAAATATGAGAAAAGTATATGAATATTATTAACTGTAACCCTCATCAATTTGATCTGGGGCCTATATTCAGTGCAGGAACCTGTGTAACCTCTGTATCCCTGTAGGTTTGAGCTCACATTCTGTGGTAATAGCTAGGAACATTCTAGTCTCCACCCATTGCCAGACCCATCTTCCTTGAGTGGTAGAGGATTTTTGGGCCATCCTCCCTTCCAAGAATGGGGCAGTCCCTACCATTGTTTATCCATATTGAAGGCAAGGTCCTGAAGGGGCCCACAAATGGGTCCATTATGTAGTTCCTGATGGAGATGAACAGTGATAATGGAGAGAGGGATCTCTTCGAAGGGATCATGTCTGTATGGGAATCCCCGGATTCCCTGACTAGGGCCCTGGAAGATGAGGTGGCCTAGTAGTAACCAAAAGAGTCATTGTCAAAGTATGCCAATCTCTTGTCCTTATCCAGCTCAAAAAAAAAAAAAAAAAAGAAGCATGTCCTTATCCTTACAAACCAAAGAAACACACCCTACATAAGTTGATATCTCTAAATTCACTCTTATTGCTTCGGAGAGTTCTGACCAGTGGTTGATTTTCAATGTTTAAGTAAAGGATGAAAGTAATAAGTCTGTAATATGGAACATTCCCCTCCCCACCCCCTGCATCTCACTTTGGGTGAATCTGGATTGCTCTACACCCATACAGAAGGGTTAATGAGCTGTTACAAAGTTTGTTTGGACTGGACTAACTGCTTCCTGCAGCTTTGGCTGGGTGCTGAAGCATTGGTCTTTTGAGAAGGGCCACAACAGGGGTCAGGGTAAGTGGAGAGGTGGCTGGGAATTGTCAGAACATTTGTGGGCGCCCTGGCCCTCATCTTTGTTAGGTTTAATAACAGCAAAGCTGAGTTCCGGAGCTCACAGCCCCTCCCGAAGGGAGGTCAGGCCAGTTGAAGGTGAGGTGTACTTAGATATGCTTCTCCAGAACTTTCTGGCATATCTCAGGGCAAGCCTGCACTGGAGGTCTGTTTCTCTAGGATTAGTTTGCTGTTCAAAGAGTGCTACAAGCTGTGATTGATGAATGCTGGAAGACCTAGGTGAAGCTATTTGAAATAGGCTGCTTCTTCATTTGGGGAGTTTGTTGGAGCCTTTGGTGTGGATGTGGTCAGCAGCAGAAGGAACATCAAATCAGAGACTTTGGAGCCTGACTTTCTTACAAGTTATATGACTCTGGATAAATGTATTCAGCTATGACATTCCAGACTTAGGGCTAGAAAGCCTGGACTCCAAGATGCTTAAGGACCTATCAGACCTTTTCAAAATTTAAAAATGGCTCTTAGAGATCATAATTTAGCTGTGATGTGTTCACAAAAGCTAAAGAAAGCAACAAGAATCTTTGCTTTTGGTTGAATTGTGTCATAACCACCTAGTAGTGCTGTGGTTGAATCTCCTGCAATGGAGAGGCGAGTTGAAGCTACCCATTCAATTATAATACTGTCTGAATTAAAGTGCTGCTGCTGCTACCACTGATGATGACTTTGGATGCCATTCTCTGACATGCCATGTAGCCCTGATGTTCTATTCATTTTGAGGTAGGAGAGAGGAAGATGAGGCAGTAAGGGGACTAGCCATCTAGCCATGTTTCTAGCCATCTGTGGGCATGTATGGGGCATCTACTTATGAGGTAGCAAATCCTGCCTCCAGCAACACAGTCTCTATTTCTGTTAGCTAGCTTGAGCTGGCAAGCTGACTGTTTCAAGAAGAGTCATGATAAATGTGCAACACAATACTCAGTAGATATTCTTAGAGATAAGAGTCCCAAACTCTTCCTCCCTTCATGCTATTGTCTGGACACTTTCTTTTCTTTTTTTTGCCTCCAGGCTTATTGCTGGGGCTCAGTGCCTGCACTACGAATCCACTGATCCTGGAGGCCATTCCCCCCGTTTTTGTTGCCCCTATTGTTATTGCTATTGTTATTATTGCTGCTGTTTTAGTTGGATAGGGCAGAGAGAAGTCGAGAGAGGAGGGGAAGACAGAGAGGCAGGAGGGAGAGAGAAAGATAGACACCTGCAGACCTGCTTCAACTCTTGTGAAGCAACTCTTCTGCAGGTGGGGGAGCCAGGGGCTCAAACTGGATGCTTATGCTGGCCTTTGCAATTTGCACCATGTGTGCTTAATGCATGCTACCGCCTGACCCCTGGACACTTACCCGTTTAATCTGACAGGTAACAATGGACTCCTTAAATTGTCTAATTGTACTTCATGTAAATGAACTAGAGGAATATATATATATGTATATATATATTCACAGATATTACCTGGGGTCAGATTGTCTACACAGATAGCACAGTTCCTCAATAAAAATATGTCGAAACAAATGATATGAATATAATTAGTATTGCTAGTCAAAGTGTATTCATTCTGTCAGGGTCACTGGAAATTTTTGATATTTGAAAGGGGTTACTCTGCCACCCTAATTTCTTAGCAAATCTATTCTTCATGGCGAATCTGGACAAACAGTATGAATAAGACTAAAAAAGGAATGCTTAAAGCATCCAAGCAAAAGAAATTGATCTCCAGTCCACTCATGTCCTTTGGAAGCTTGCTTTCACTTTGATATTTCTGGATTTCATTTTTAGTTTTTAAGGAAGTGTGTGATATTTTCCACCATGCAAACAAAAAGAAGCAGAGGAAGCAAAGAGACCCAGAAACAAAACTGCAGTTTAAAATTTTGCTACCTAGAAGCAGTGGTAATCTACATAGTTATAGAAGTATTTGAAAAAAGTGGCATTTTTTTCTAATTGAAAAATAAAATTTGAAAAGTCAAATGTATCCATCCTTGTGAATAATAGTTTACAGATGTCCATGTTTATGCCATAGAGAAGATTTTTTTTAAAAAAATTACTTCCTTAGGGGATTAATAGATCTTTTGGTATTTATTTATTTATTGGTACCAGGGTTATTGCTGGGGCCTCGTGCCTACATGAAGAATCCTCTGCTCCTGGTGACTATTATTTATTTCACCATTTTACTTAGTTAAAATTATTTCCTATTCTCTCTCTCTAATAGAAATAGAATTAAGGTGGGGCAGAGAAAGAGAGGGAGAGAGAGAGAGAGAGAGAGACCTGCAGCACTGCTGTAGTTCTCATAAAGTTTACCCCATTTCAGGTGGGCACTGTGTGGGCACTATTGGGAGCACCACTGCCCAGCCCATGCTATAGATTTTTTTCCCTAAAGGTATATTATGGTTAAGGGAGACAGTATGGTGGTTATGCAAACAGATTGCCATACTTGAAGCTCTAAGGTCCCAGGTTGAACTTGGAAAAGATACAGAGAGAAAGAGAGACACCTATAGTCCTGCTTGACCACTGGTGAAGTTATCCCCTGTGGGTGGGGACTGGGAACTTGAACCAGGGTCCTTTTGTATGGGTGTGCCATTATCCAGGCCCCTCTTGGTGAATTTTTAAAAAAAGAGAAGTAAGGGAGTCGGGCTGTAGCGCAGCGGGTTAAGCGCAGGTGGCGCAAAGCACAAGGACCGGCATAAGGATCCCGGTTCGAACCCCGGCTCCCCACCTTGCAGGGGAGTCGCTTCACAGGTGGTGAAGCAGGTCTGCAGGTGTCTATCTTTCTCTCCTCCTCTCTGCCTTCCCTCCTCTCTCTATTTCTCTCTGTCCTATCCAACAACAATAATAACTACAACAATAAAACAACAAGGGCAACAAAAGGGAATAAATAAATAAAATAAATATTAAAAAAAAGAGAAGTAAAATATTTTAAATATCTTTTCAGGTTGGAAATTATTTGTGCATTTGTGCAAAACTTGCTCATACTTTACTAGTTGGTTTGCTTTTGCATTACTTAACAGCCCATAAGTCTTAAAGACACCTCAGGAAGTTTTATGGAAGGTATTTTTCATATTTGTGAAACAGAAGTGAATTTTGCAACTCAACGAGTGCAACGATCCTAGGTCCATACTCCCAGAGGGATAGAGAATAGGAAAGCTATCAGGGAGGGGATGGGATATGGAGACTGGGTGGTGGGAATTGTGTGTAGTTGTACCCCTTCTATCCTACGGTTTTGTTAATGTCTCTTTTCCTAAATAAATAAATAAAAAATAAAAGCATAAAAAAGAAGTGAATTTTGAACTGAATTTAAGTAAGAATATTTTTAAATGAAGATTAAAACCATTTTGATTTGCAGCTTGTATATGGTGATATGGTTCCAGGACTGGGGGAAGTAGAGGCTCTATAGTGGAGATGTGAGGTTCCTGCTGTCTTAGGGTTCAAAAAGACAATCGATATTTAATGTTATCATCACATTATTTGGTAATTGGGTTAACTTTGAAAAGTCCTTTTGTTAGGGTTTGCTGTATAGTACTCAGTATCTTGTATATAGCTGTGCTATTGGTTGCTTCTGATCTACTTGGTCTAGGCTTTTGAGAGAGTCTGCATATCAAATACACAGCCTATATATTGAAAAGATTCAGTTTCTGTTTTGAAAAACTTTGAGACATACAATTAATTTTCCCCCTCTCATATTAATTAACTAGTGATTTATATGACTACATTTTACTAGGAGTGTACATAAACACCATTCCCACCACCAAAAGACTGTGACCCATCCCTCGCACCCACTCCCACCCCCCACTGTCCTAGGAAGCTGCATGTCTACCCCTCACCACAGGGTTTTTACTCTGGTGCCCTACTTACAATTGGATAGGGCCCACTTTCCCGTATGCCTCTCCCAATCCATATCAAATAATATTGCATCTGTCGATCACAACCTAAACAACACAACGATTGCCACCTCAACATGCTTCACTTCAGACTGTGTCCAGAGACTTCAGGTGTGGAATGACAACCCTTCAGCTTCATTACTCGGGTGAGACCTTTCCTTTCATAATATACTCTAATTCCATCTCATGTGGTTCACTTTCTAACAAAATCCCAAAACCTAGATATACACCAGTTTCTGTGAGAGAGAGCATATGTTCACACGGATCTGTAAACTACTGCAAAATATATACCTGAAAGCAGAAGTACACTAGAGTTTACAGTGAGTACCCCCCTAACACTTCCTCTCCACTATTCCAAGCTTTGGGTCCATGATTGATCAACAATTTGTTTGGCTTCGTAGGTTAACTCTCTTTTCAGTCACCAGGTTCCAGATGTCATCAGGATGCCGGCCAGGCTTCCCTCGACTGAAGACCCCACCAATGTGTCCTGGAGTTCCACTTCCCCAGAGACACACCCTACTAGGGAAAGGTAGAGGCAGACTGGGAGTATGGACCGACCAGTCAATGCCCATGTTCAGTGGGGAAGCAATTACAGAAGCCAGACCTACCTTTTGCAACCCACAATGACCCTGGGTCCATGCTCCCAGAGGGATAGAGAATGGGAAAGCTATCAGGGGAGGGGGTGGGATATGGAGATTGGGTGGTGGGAATTGTGTGGAATTGTACCCCTCCTACCCTATGGTTTTGTTAATTAATCCTTTCTTGAATAAAAAAAAAAGAACTTAAATTTTGAACTATAAAAAAAAAGTGATATGATCCTTCTAAAACAATCCACTCTATCGTTTTTAAAACAGCCTAAAACATCTGCTTTTGTTTAATTTTCAAAATTATAAATTATAAAATTCAACAGCGTCAATAAAACAAGCTTGGGATTACAATAAAGCATAAAGAGGCAGCAATTAAAAACCCTAACTCTTCTTGAGAGAGACAATCCCACTAACATTTCCCTTCAATCTGTTGTCTATTATATGCTTTAGGTGGCTGGTTTCACATGTTGTGTCTATCAAGACAGATTTTATTATGATGTGATAATAAATACTTTCAGGTCTTGATTGTGCAAAGCTAGAGATATTTACTACTCACTCATGCTGAATGTCCTTTGTAGGTTTGGAGAACTTGCACCCACGTAGCTGTTGTCTTTGCTCAGAGTGGTCACCATCTAAAGTGATTCTGGTGACCAGGACAGGGAGGAGAGAACATTCTCAGACAGAGCCTGACACATATTACTTCTGGGAGGGGATGCAGTGGATAAAACACTGGATTCTTTAGCACGAGGTCTCGAGGTCAATTACCCATATCACATGTGCCAGATTTATGCTCTGATTCCTTCCTTGTTTTTTTTCTCTCTCACTCAATCTCTCTTCTCTTCTCTTTCTTTCTCTCAATCTCATAAACTAATAAAGAATAATAATAAAAAAACAAGTTTATGTTAGAACCTGATGACATGGCCTAAGCAAACATAGGTCACCATTATATCATATAAATTCTATTAAACAACACAATTACTTTAAGCAACACTCATAAATTAATGTGCATTCACACCTTAGTGAGTGGGTAGGAAATAATGAATCATAAGACAATTGCTGTCATGTGAATATAATTTTTTTTACATTTTTATTTATAGAAAGGAAACACTGACAAAAACCATAGGACAAGAGGGATACAACTACACACAATTCCCACCACCAAAACTCTGTATACCATTCTCTCCCCTGACAGCTTTCCTATTCTTTATCCCTCTGGGAGTATGGACCCAGGGTCATTATGGGGTGCAGAAGGTGTAAGGTCTGGCTTCTGTAGTTGCTTCCCCGCTGAACATGGGCATTGACAGGTCAATCCATACTCCCAGCCTGTCTCTCTCTTTCCCTAATGGTGCAAGGCTCTGGGGAAGCAGGGCTCCAGGACACATTGATGGGGTCATCTGCTCAAGGAAGTCCAGCTGGCATTATATTAGCATCTGGAACTTGATGACTGAAAAAGAGTTAACATGTAAATCCAAACAAATTGTTGACCAATCATGAACCTAAAGCCAGAATATTGCAGATAAAGGTTTGAGGTCTCCATTTTGGAAATAGCTAGTAGGTCTATTTTAGGTATATTCCAAAAGGCCTATAACTATATTATTTTTCTTTTCTTTTTTTCTTTTCTGAGCCTGACATCTGATATGCAGGTGGATTCAAGTTATTGTCTGGGGACATGATGTCATGGCTGGAAAGGGAAAAGAGTAGCCCCCAAATATATAAATATTGTTGACTGTAAACTCCATCGGTTTGATCTGGGGCCCATATTCACCTAGGGAGTCTATGTAACCTCTGCATCCCTGTAGATCTGAGCTCACATTCTGTGGTCATGAGTAGGAATATTCCATGCTGCCTCAATTTCAGGACCCATCTTCCTCAGGTGGAATATAGAGTGTGTTGTCCATCTACCCTTTGGAGGATGGAACATTCTCTACCGTTGTGGATCCATGTTGAGGGCAAGGTACTATGGGGGCTCATAGATGTCTATTGTGTTGTTCCTGTTAGAGATGACCAGTAACAATGGAGAGAAGGATTTATTCGAGGTCTAGACCCATCACGTCTGTTTGGGAATCTCAGGACTCCCCAACTAGGGCCCCAGCTGATGGGGCTGCCTGATATTGACTAAACAGTCATTGTTAAAATATGCCAGTCTCTGGCCCTTACTCAGCTTTTGTAGTCCTTATTTTGATAAGGTTAACTTTAGAGCACCTGAGGGAAGTATAATAGAAAGTAGATGAAGGTATCTAAGTCTAAGTAGACACTATTTCATTTACTTTAAGGTGTCTTTCTAGGTATTTCTACTTGCTTGCTGCATATACTGACTCACTGCAGACTATTATGTACTTTTGCTTTCAGGTATATATTTTGCCCTAATTTATGGATATATGTGAACATATGCCCTGTCTTATGGGACCTCTGGTATATATATATAGGTTTCTATTTTTCTTCTTTCCTTTTGTTAAAGTGTGAGAGACAGAAATAGAGAGGGAGTTAGAGAAGGAGAAGGACAAGGAGAAGAAGAAAAAATGGGGGGGGGGGAGAGACAGAGAGGCACCTGCAGTACTGTTCTGTCTCTCATGGAGCTTCTTCCCCTGTTGATGGGTACCAGGATTTTGAACTTAGGTTCTCACAGGTGGTGACCTGTGTCCTTGGCTGGGTGAACCACCACTTGGCACTAGGGAAGAGTACTTTTAAAGCTTAGTTACATAGGACTCATATAATTATACTTCTTTTAAAATTAGGCAGTAGTTTAGATTTTCAACTAATTTCTATTGTGGAGAGTTTATATGTGTTGGTCATGTTTATTGTATTTGGTTTGGGAAAGGGAATCTTTCTTTCCCATTCAGTTTTTTCTTTGCACAACCTAGGAGACCCATCAGTTTACCACTCTTATCCTCTAGTGACAAAATTTGAAGTTTCTTTTGCCCCTACCCTCTACACTGTGGGGGCAGTCTGCCTTGGCCCATTGTGGTGACATCATCTTAGTTTGCTCAGGGCAGAGGAGTCTCCAGATATGAGGCTTCAATGCTAAAGTGGGAAAGTCGTACTCTGAGTAGTCAAATGTGGGTAATTCTGAGATCCAGGACAAGGAAGCCCATTGTTCAAGATACATGTTATATTCATCATGCTTCTCAGCAATATCAGTGACGGAGGTGATAATTCAATGTCTTAATTAGTGCCTCATTTTTAAGTTGGACCAGAACCCAAGTAAATAAAAAGTACATGAATTATCTGGCCCATTCAGCCTGAGCATGAGATCAGCATAGTCCCCACGTGCCTCCTTCACTGGACCATACCATTGACTGCTTTGGCAGACTTCTCCAATAATGAACCCAGATCTGAAGTTGCACTTCTCCAAGATAAACATCCCCATGGGACTAATAAGCTTGATCTACTTGAGGTCAAAGACCAGAGTTTATTTATCTGTTTGGCTTATGTAGTATAGTTTGTCCAAACTGTAGTGATGTTTAGATAACCAGACCCATGTTGATTAAGGGAGGGTCAGATCAAAGTCAGGGCACAAGGGCAGGGGCAGGATATGAGTGAATGATGATGAGGAGGGCAGACATTGGAGGCCTGATATGAGGACAGCTGTCACCCTAAGTGTTCAGGCTGGGGCATAAGGTAGAAAGCCATGTTTGATTCCTTAGTGCATAGGGC
Source organism: Erinaceus europaeus (assembly GCF_950295315.1). Classification (NCBI taxonomy): domain Eukaryota; kingdom Metazoa; phylum Chordata; class Mammalia; order Eulipotyphla; family Erinaceidae; genus Erinaceus; species Erinaceus europaeus. Next base: position 36,604,382 of record NC_080180.1, on the reverse strand, counting down.
AGCAGGACAGGGGCTGGATTCACTTCAGACATGGGGAAAGAATGGAGGAATGTAGCCATTATTCTGAGAGATCTACTTTTTTAGACAGAAGCATGGTCATGTGTGCTGCTTTCTGTTGCTTTTCATACACTGAAAAGTCTTTCAGAGCAAGTCTATAAAAAGACACAAACGCTCCTTTGCACATTTCAGTTGCATTTCTATGCTCTTTTCTTCTCTATGTCTTTTGCCTAGCTGTCACATTTATAAATATAGGCTCTCAACTATTTTAAGTTCCGTCATGACTGATAGACAACAGCTTTCACTGTATACATGCAATATTGGTATGCATAATGTTTAATAGATGACTCAGCAAGAACCCCGGGCAGGTCAGAGAGAGCAACAATTAGCTATAAACACTATGGTTGGCAGGAGTCTTCAAACACATATACATATATAGTGAGTACATAGGTTATCTTGTTAAAATGCTAGCTCTCTGCAGGTGACTTGGATGCTTCAATTTTCTGACAACTTTAGAATCTCATCATCTAAAAATAGTATTTGCTACAATATTCAGTTTTCACAATTCCAACCCCTTTTCTTGAATGTATGTAGTACTTATAAAAGTGCCACTTTTGATATCTGACACAAAAAATATGTAGATTTCTAGACCTTGCTCCAGATCTGTTGAATCAGAACCCCTGGGGTGAGCTCAGATGTGTGCCTCTAGCCCCTGATTTGTTGTTGTTATTATTATTTTGCAGTCACTGGGACTTCACTGCTCTGAGCTGAATTTTTTTTTTTCCAAATAGAAATACAGAGACAGAGGGAGAGAAGGAAAGATAACACAGCACTGGAGTTTCTTCCATTGTAGTGGGGGCTGAGTTATGCACATGACAAAGCAAGTGCACTATCTAGCTACTCAGATTTCTCTGATGCAACTCACCTGATGGCAAGCCCCATCCCTACCGGCTTTCTGTTTCTTTCTCTCTCTTTCTCTTTCTCTCTCTCTTTCTTACTCCCTCCCCTTTTTCTTTCCTTCCATCCCCTCTCCTTCTTTCTTTTCTTTCCTTTTTCATGTATTTTTTCTTCTTATCAAATCACTGTTCAGCTCTAGATTATGGTGGTATGGGGGGATTGAACCTGAAACTTTTGGTGCCTCAGCTATGAAAGTCTGTTGTGCTTTCACTGTTACTATCTCTTCAGGCCTTTCTCCTTTTTTTCCTTCCTTCCTTCCTTCCTTCCTTCCTTCCTTCCTTCCTTTCTTTCTTTTTTTCTTCCTTTCCGTCTTTCTTCCTTTCTTCCTTCCTCTCTTTCTTTTCTTCCTTCCTTCCTTTCTTTTTTCTTTCTTTCATTCTTTCTGCCTTTCTAATACAAGCTGATGTAAATTAAAGAAAAAAAAAAAGAAATATGGCCATCAGGAGAGGTGGATTTGTTGTGCAGGCACCAATAGTGGCCATTTTTAATGAAATAGTGTTTCTACATAGCATCTACAGGCCTAGTTACAACCCCCTCCATTAAAAAAATTTTTTTTCTAGGTTTTATTTATTTATTCCCTTTTGTTGCTCTTGTTTTATTGTTGTAGTTATTATCGATGTCATTGTTGTTGGACAGGACAGAGAGAAATGGAGAGAGGAGGGGAAGACAGAGAGGGGGAAAGAAAGATACCTGTAGACCTGCTTCACCGCTTGTGGAGCAACTCCCCTGAGAGTGGGGAGCTGGGGGCTCCAACCGGGATCCTTATGCCAGTCCTTGTGCTTTGCGCCATGTGCGCTTAACCTGCTGCACTACTGCCCGGCCCCCCTGCTCTCTCTATTTCTAATGGTGCACCTTCAGTGTGGCTGCTGAACTCTCCCCACCCTCCACTGTATGATTCGTGCTGCAAGAAAGAGGCCCTTGTTTCTCTATTTGCCATTTTGAGGCCATAAACATCAACTTGACCATTCACTCTTTTTATTGTCTTGCATGTAGCTTATCAGCCTTATTGAGACTAAACACTCTTTTTCTGAAGAAAAGGCACATGCGCAGTCTGTCATCTACCTTTCTTATCTGTGGAAAATGATTAGTATTATTTATTAGTGATTCGATATTGGTTTACAAAATTACATGTCAGGGCCAAGCTATAGCACACCTGGTTTAGCACACACATTATAGTGTACAAGAACCCAGGTTCAAGCCCCTGGTCCCCACCTGTAAGGGGAAAGCTTCACAAATGGTGAAGCAGGGTTGCAGGTGTTTCTCTATCTTCTTCCCTCTCTCTTTTTCCCTCTTGTCTCAATTTCTCTGTCTATATATCCAATAAATAAGTAAAAACAGGGGGCTGGGTGGTAGTACATTGGGTTAAGTGCAGGGACTGGCGTAAGGATCCCAGTTCGAGCCCCCAGCTCCCCACCTGCTGGGGGATCGCTTCACAAGTGGTGAAACAGGTCTGCAGGTAGGTGTCTATCTTTCCCCCCTGTCTTCCTCTCCTCTCTCTATTTCTCACTATCTTATCCAACAACAATGGCAGCAATAACACAATAATAATAACAATGACAATAAACAACAAGGGAAACAAAATGGGAAAAATGGCCTCCAGGAGCAGTGGATTCATAGTGCAGGCACCAAGCCCCAGTGATAACCCTGGAGACAATAAATAAATAAATAAATAAATAAATAAATAAAAACATTAAAATAAAAAAATCGCATGTCAGCAGGGGTATGATTCCACACTGTTCCCACCACCAGAGTTATGAATCCCAAATATCTCCATTGCAAACCACCATGGTTCTCCCAAGGTTGCAGAGATGGGTTAACCATCATCCCTACAACTATCTGTCTACATTTGTACATAATGCACCATTTTCTTCCAGGCTCAGTCCTCTCTTCCCCTTCAAGCCACACATAACCTTATTATTACATCCAAATACCTCTCCCTTTTTTGTCCTTTTTCTCTGGGACCTGATGGAGCTGGAGTTCAGAGCCCTCTTGTCCTCTTCCTCCTATCACTTCCTCCCCACTGGGAGTATGAATAAAAATTGTTTTTAGGGTACAGGAGGTAGACATTCTGGGTTCTGTAATTGCTTCTCCACTGGACATGGGCATTGGCAGGTCAATCCATATCCCCAGCCTGTCTCTATCTTTTCCTAGTGGAGTAGGGCTTTGGAGAGATGAGGTTTCAGGAGACGTTGGTGAGATTGTCTGCCCAGAGAAGGCAGGATAGAATCATGGTAGAATCTGCAACTTGGTGCCTGACCAAGGCACAGCATAAAGTGAGACAAAATAGTTAATTAACAGGAACCAAAAAGTAGGAACATAGCAGATGAGATTAGGTCTTAGGGTGGAAGAAAGCTTGGAAGTTCATTTTATGCATGTTTCTAGGAGCACACAACTATGTAGTTTTTTGCTGGAGTTTGATAGCCAGCATAAAGTTGGATAAAGACACTGTAGAAGACAATTTTCTTGGTTTGCAAAAGAACCAGTCCCCTCCTCCCCAGCACCCTAGTTAATAGACTAGGAACACTGATTCTTTCCTCAGCAAAACAAAGAGCAGGTCTGAATGTTTCTCTTCCAGGCCATTTCCATTATCAACGAGTCTAGACACGTACGTTAGACTCAGCCTATCAGCAGAGCTGGTGGTTTCTGCAATGACTGGTTGACAGAAGATTTTAAAGGGGTGGGGTATAAAATACTGCAGCTGTTGGTGAAGGAGTTAGCAATGTGTATGAGCTGGTACTCAAATGGTGAAAATACCAATTCTTTCTTCTAAAAAAAAATCAAACATGTTGTAATCAAACATGTTGGAAACACTATTTCCATTATAAATGGCCACTATTGGTGCCTACACAACAAATCTATCTCTCCTGATAGTCTTTTTTCTTTTCTTTCTTTTTTTTCTTTGCTTTATTAAAAAAGACAGTGGGGAAAAAAAGGTGAGTGAGAGAAAGGGAGAGAGACATGCCTGCAGCACTGCTTCTCTACCTATGAAGCTTCACTGTGCAGGTGGGGACATGGGGCTTGAGTGAGTCCTTGTACATGATAATGCCTGTATCCAACTAGGTGCCTCATGCAACTACCTACCTACCTACCTACCTACCTACCTACCTACCTATCATCTATCTATCTATCTATCTATCTATCATCTATCTATCATATCTATCATCTATCTTTTTCTTTCTTAATAGAGAGAGAGAGAGAGAGAGAGAGAGAGAGATGCCACAGCACCAAAACATCATTCAATGTGGTGGGTGCCCAAATCAAACCTGGGTTGCACACATAGCAAAGGACTGTATTGTCCAAGTAAGCAATTTTCCTTTTTCTTCTTTTTAAAAATTCTTTTTCTTTGTTCTTAACTTTATTTCAATACTCAGGGTGTTGAGGAGAAACCTGAAATAGAATGAAAATATCAGCATCTCTGTGTTTGTCTGCTTATGATCTTTGAAAAACAAGATGAGAAAAGAAAACACAAGTAGAACCTGAACTGGAGTTGGTGTATTGCACCAAAGTAAAAGACTGGGGTGGCTGGGTGGGAGGGAGAATACAGGTCCAAAAAGGATGACAGAGGACCTAGTGAGTGTTGTATTGTTATATGGAAAACTGGGAAATATTATGCATGTACAAACTTTGTATTTACTGTCAAATGTAAAGCATTAATCCCCCAATAAAGAAATGAAAAATAATAACAAAAAAAACACACAAAAAACAGAACATAGAGGCTAGGAGGTGGTACAGCCACCCAGTTGAGCACATCTGTTGCTATGTGCAAGAACATGGGTTCAAGTCCCTGGTTCCTACCTACAGGGGAGAAGTTTCACAAGTGATGATGTAGTGCTGTCTCTCTCCTTCTTTATCCCCCTTCCCTCTCAATTTCTCTTTTCTTTTTTTGCCTTTAGAGTTACCATTGAGGCTTGGTGCCAACACTATGAGTCCACTGCTCCTGGCTGTCATTTTTTCCCCCATTTTATTGGATAGGACAGAGAGAAACTGAGAGGGGAGGAGGAAATAGAGAGGGAGAGAGAGAGAGAGAAAGAGAGACACCTGTAGACCTGCTTTGAAGATTGTGAAGCATCCCCTCTGCAGGTGGGGAGCTGGGGGCTCAAACCTGGATCATTATGTGGCCCTTTGTGCCTAGTACTATGTGCACTTAACTGGGTGCATCATTGCCTGTCTCCTGCCCTCTCAGTTTCTGTCCAATCAGATGAAAAAGGTCACTGCGAGTGGTGAAATCCTTATGCAGACACTGTGCCCCAATGATAACTCTGGTGGCAATGAAACACACACACAAACACACACAAGCAAAGAAACAGATACTTTACAGTATGAGGATGTGCGTATTTTATCCCAAACCTAACTTCCCCAAAGTGTCTTATTTATTTATTTATTTTACCTCCTTTTTAAGTTTTCTAGATCTCAGTGTGGACAATATCACAGGTTTGGCTAGTCCATCTCCTGTCTCTATGCAAATGACTTCATGGCTTTCAGATGTGCAGGTTGCTGACTTGGAAGCTCTACTTTCCACATCAAGGGGTTCTTTGCATTTCTTTTCTTCACAGATTTCTTCCAAGCCTGCAATTCATTTAATTCTTTCTCTTACATTGAGACAGAAAAGGATAGTGGCTGTAGGCATGGAGCAGAGCCCCAGGCAGAAGACTAAAAGCTCTTTGACTTCCATGTAGCCAAAAGTCATCATGCTCGAAGGAATCAAAAAAGATTGCACTCACAAAGCTGCAGAAGTTGCCACACACCCAGATGTAGAGGACAAGATTTCTACACAGACATCAGAGAGACCATGTGAGGAGCATGTGAATATGTGTGCAACCTGTGAAGCCTCCACCTGGACTGAAGAACTTACAGAAGTCTTTATAAGAACCCCAGTCTTTGCCCAGTGCAGGCACCTAACTACAGGTCTCCTTGCCATATTCTTGGCTTTACTTTTTCTCCTGTCCCTTCTCTCCCAGGAAGGCTACTCTGTTTCTAATAAACTTGCCATGTAAAACCTCAGTGCATTTCTCTCTCTCTCTCTCTCTCTCTCTCTATCTCCTTTTGTTGAACTTGGTGGCCACTACCCATTCATTGGTGTACAGATAACAACAACAGAACTTGGGTATAATGTGAGTCACTTGTTTTTCCAGGTGCCTTGGGTGGGAATGAAAGCCCTCAGGCTGGCTCATCTGAGGCAAATCACCTTTTATTGCTTTTCAGGGTTGGCAATTGGAAATGCACTGTTTCAAGGCCTTCAGGCTGTTCTGATTCTATTTACATCATCAACTTTTCTGTTTAAATAAAGATAAATCATTAGCCTGCATACAATAGGAGACAAATAAAACAAGGCACTGTAAGATTTGCTACCTCCAACTACTGGTGCTGTGGAAACTCAAGAGGGAGCTGAGCTTTTAGATTGTTTGTTACCTTTGCTTCATGATCCTAAACAATTAAGTTGGATAACTCAGTATAGAAAAACTACATTTCCCAGAATTCCTGATACCAAGAGACAAAGGGGGGAGGTGTCCCATAAGGAGAATGCAAGGAAAATGATTGGACTATGGGCCATAAATACCAGGAGCTGAGGAAGAGGAGCAGGAATTAGCAACACTGAAGAAGAGTTGGAGAAGAACATGCAGTTGGAACTGGGGAGTGCAGAGCTGAGCTGAACTGGGTCAGAGGATGGGTGAGAGCTGGACCAGCAAGGGGAGAAACAATGACAATGACAGGGGGAGGGGAAGACATTCATCACTGATATTTATTTTCTGAGTGTTTCTCACTACCTCTAATATAAGGCAGTAAAGTTATGTTATTGGGGAGAATGGAAGGCCGACACTTGCTTTCCCCCATCCTCAAAGTTCATCATGCCAATCTCCACAAAGAATTTCTGGGAAAGCATGATTATTTAGGCAAATTAAACTTTATTGGACACAAAAACATGTTAGGGAGAGAGACAGAGACAGAAAGAGAGAGAGAGATAGAGAGAGAGATAGAAAAACTTAAGATGATCGTGATCTGGGCCAAAAAGAGAGCAAATTAGTTCCATTTCTGGGTTATAAACTCAAAACACCGCCTTCACCTCCCAAGATACACCTGTAACCACTCCCATCTCTGAGTGGTCCTTCCTCCAACATTCCAGTCACACCTGTAATTACTCCCATTTCTCAGTGGTCCTTCTCTCCCTCAACAGTCCCATTTTGTATACTTACTTAATTAATTAGTATACCGATCTTATAGTAATTCCTGGGAGGTAATAAACTTAAGTTAGTGGTTTCTATACTAATAAAAGAGCCTTATATTCAGTTGTAGAACATAAGCTCTTCCTGTAACAGGAGTAGTCAACATTAGAATGCCAGAGTAAAATTTGTTGAGTATGCACTTTACTTTGAAAGATTTGTGAGGATACTGGAAAGATTTATGAGATCCAGGAAAGTCACAGCATGGATTAAGGATGGAGCTGAGACTAACCTCTGTGGGAATTAGCCTACCAATTGCTAGGCCTCAGTCTGAGCCCTGAAAAGATACTAGTGATGGGACCCCTGTGTTGAGGGACAGGAAGTACCCAGAGGGGGCACCACTCTGGAATACATGTTCCCCAGGCAGTGCCTGAGGAAAGAAACTTATGCCCAACAAATGGGAGTGGTGACAGGTGTGGCTTGGAAAGGTGGAGGTGGGGCTGGGGTGGTATAAGCTAAACCTCTGGCCACTCTCTGCCTGGGTCACCATATGAGTAAACTAATTTTCACTGCTCTTTCCTCTCGCTCTCTCTTTTTCACTTCGTTGGGCTCTCAGCCCTAGGTGAACACTCCATCAACATGTGAGTAAGAGCTCTGGGGGCTTCTCTCTCTCTCTCTTTGTTTTACTCTCTCCTCTCTCTGTTAGCCTAACATGTGAATGATCTTAGTTTTCCCAACTAAAGTTTAAAATTCATGAAAATCATGCTCTCTCCTCAATTCTTTGTTGACATTATACATGACAAACTTTTAAATGTTGGTGAAACAAGCACTGACCCATCTTTCCATTCTATACCTAGAATGTAGGCAGAAAAACTCAAAGCAAAACAAGACAATAAATAAAGGGTAATCAAATGGTTCTAAATGAGGACATTAAATGTCTAAAGAAAGGCTCTTACAGTTTACTGGAAGTTGTCACTGCAGGAGTTCACTGCAGTTCAACAATTTTGCAACTACTAGCAGGATATGTGTGTATAGGAATCATTTCCCCTCTACACATCTGGATTCTTAACTGGGACACCCCCTGTAATAGAAGAGATTAGCAGGAGAAAAACAAACAAAACTTTAATAGCACATGTATTTCTTACAGATGTGGGAGAAAGCAGAAACACTGAGTAACTCTGAACTTGCCCAACACACCCCCTTAAATTATACCTTTAGATAAAGGCAAAGGATGTTAAAGGCAAAGGATGTTTTGGGGGAAGAGGAGAAGGTCAGTTACGGGAGGTTACCAGGAAAGACACAATAAACAAGGGTGTGTAAGGTTAATTGACCCAGTTCCTTTGTAAGAGTGTGGAGGATTTCTCACACCAACACGCTATTCTAGAGCAGATGTCTGAGAGTTCTTCTCAATTCTGACACTATCTACCTGGGGAGAGTATTGGATTCTGTAGGTACAAGGTTCAGTCTCTTAAGAATGCTTCAGATGATAGTCATAAAACCGAGTTGTTACTCATGCCCAGTTGACTATAAATCAGAGGTTCTTACTACCCTCTTCCTATTAATCTGCATGAACAGCCCACAGAACTCAAGAAACCAGATCAATGATTTATCACAAAAGCTCTATAACTCAGGAAGTGAAAGTAATGAATAGTGCCATGGATAGGGAAAGACATGGAACTTTCACACCCTCTCCAGGGACATTTCTTCATAAGTGTCTAAAAGTTCATCAACTTGGAAATTCTAGAAGTGTTTTTTTAATTTTTATTGGAGCCTCAGTACTTAGACATGATTGATTAGCTTATCAGCCATTGGCAACTGAACTCTATTTCTCTGGGGCCCTTTTGCCTTCCCTTGAGGAAGTAAAATTTCTGGTCTTCTAATAACCTGGAAACCAGTCTTCATACTTAGGTCCAAAAGTTACCTTCTTCATATCATTAAAGACATTTTTTGTCACTTCATATTGAGAACTGTGTACCAGGGGCTGTGGAAAAAGACTAAATATGTATGAAAAATATATTTGGTCATTTGAATGATTATACTCAAATGTTAACTACAAATTGCAATGTCACAAAATCCAATATTTGACTGCATATAGAATTAAATCAACTTCATTGACAAGATTTTCCAGAAATTTGATCTTCCTTCATTTTTATTATATTGGTACACTGAGGGGGACACCATTACAAATGGAGATTTCTCTTATAAAAGTATATGTCTCTTACAAAAAGATGACTTCTTTAAAGTTTTCAGAATTCTTTTTTTAAAATTTTTTTAATTAATTAATTTTTTTTTCAGAATTCTTTAACTTTTCCTCTGTCTAGTGTTAATTTTTTTTTTTCTTTTCACCAGGGTTATTGCTAGGGCTCTGTGCTTATACTATTCCTCCATGTCTAGTGGAAATTTTCCTTTTCTTCTCTTTCCTTTCTTTTCCTCCACCTCCTCCTCCTGCCTGCAAGTGTACACTTTACCAGCAAACCGTCTTCTGCCCTCCTGTCTACTGCTTCTTAAAAGTAATCAGACTGAAATAATCTTATGCCAAAGACAGATACTTGAGTTTTACAAATTTTGCTCCCCTACTGTGAACACGTAGGAGCTATGCTTTGATTGAAAACTATTTCTTCCTCCTAGACATTACTATTATTATTTTGATTTATCAAGTGATGATGATGATGTGATGATGATTTTTATTAGTAAGTTATTATTGATTTATAAAATTATAAATGTCAACAGGTATATAATTCCACATTGTTCCTACCACCAGAGTTCTGAATCTCCAATCCCTTCATTGCAAACCACCACAGTTCTCCCAAGGTTGCAGAGATGGGTTAACCATCATCTCTACAACTGTCTACGTTTGTACATCATTGCCCCTCTTTTCCGCTCCAAGTCACTCATGACCCTATTACTACATATAAATGCCCGTCCCTTTCTTCTCCCTCAGTGGGTCCTGATGAAGCTGGAGTTCAGAGCCTTCTTATCCTCTACTTCCTAGCAATTCAATCAAATTTGTTTTTGGGATTGTTTGGAAGGTGGGAGTTCTGACTTCTGTAATTGTTTCTCAATGAATTTTGATCACTTCAGGCAGTGATCAATTGGAGATGATGTGGTTTGGGGTTGAAACACATACTCTGAAGCCTTCCACAGGCTGACTGCTAAGCCTAACCTCCCAAATCCTGAGAAATGTGGATGACAGTGGAGGAATGTGGGGATAGGCAAGAGAAGTTTTTTCTTTCTTTCTCTCTCTCTCTTTCTTCCTTCCTTCCTTTAAAGATTTTATTTATTTATTAGTGAGAAAGATAGGAGAGAGAGAAATAACTAGACGTCACTCCGGTATATGTGCTGCCGGAGATTGAATTTAGGACCTCATGCTTGAAAGTCTAGTGCAAGGGGGAGTAGGGCGGTAGCTCAGCGGGTTAAGTGCACGTGGCGCAAAGCGCAAGGACTGGCATAAGGATCCCGGATGAGCCCTGGGTCCCCACCTGCAGGGGAGTCCCTTCACAAGTGGTGAAGGAGGTCCGCAGGTGTCTGTCTTTCTCTCCCCCTCTCTGTCTTCCCTCCTCTATCCATTTCTCTCTGTCCTATCCAACAATGACGATATCAATAACAACAATAATAACTACAAGAACAATAAAAAAGACAACAAGGGCAACAAAAGAGAAAATAAATAAATAAAAAAAAAAAAGTCTAGTGCCTTAGTCAGTGCACCACCTCCCGGACCACAGCAAGAGAAGTGTTTTCTACTTAGGCTTTACATTTATTTAATTATTTATTATGAGAGAGGAGGGAGAAGGAGAGCACCTGCTCAGCTCTTGCATGAGGTTGCACTGATGATTGAACCTGAGGCATCTGGGCCTTTGGTCAGGCAAGTTGATGTTCTGACAAACTGAGCTAACTCCTCAGTCCATGTATGCATTGTTTCTACTAATGATTAGGGACATAGTTAATTACTTAAAAGTGCAGTTATAGTAGAATGACTAGACACTGATTTCTTGTTGACATTTAATTCTTGGTGATAGTTCCCTAATGTTGTAGCAGAAAGCAGACAACAGAGAGACTGATATCTTATACATCATAAAAGAAAAAAAGTTCTGCATTTTAATTATTCTTTAACTGAGAACTCCAGTTTTTCTCTTGATTAATAAATTCCTGAAGTTCCAGGGAGAAGCCATGGTGACCTAGTCACAGAAAATTGGCTCTCTCCCAGAAAGCACATTTTACAACAAAATTACTCAACAAATTTCATCAGAGAACAGCTGATATTTCTGTTGAAGAAAGGAACATTACTATCTGAATGCTGGTGATAGCACATGGATAGTAGAAGCAGGAGGAGAGGGGGAAGACTCAAGCAATAACAAGGCAACATGTTGCTAGTGGGCGCCATATTTACAATCACTTCAAATACATGTAGCAGATTTAAAGGGCCCTTAAGGTTTAAAAGGAGCTCTGGGGTGCATTTAGAGCTGTAGAAGCCACAGGCTTCAAGAAAACTCCTGGAAATTGTTCAGAGGTACTGGAAAATGAAACATAGTACGCTCGTGGAATTAGGGAAAGTTATCAAACTCTAAGGTGTCATACAGACACTGGTCATTGGAATCAGATTATCCTTCAGGCACGAAAAATGACTGACCTCACAGCAGAGTTCCTACTTACAGATATCAGTCTGGGAAGAGAAGGAGGTATGGGATATTCTCCAACCTCTCAGACTAGGTCTCTGTTTAAGGGACATTAGGTGCCATAATACTACACAACTTCAAAGCCCCCCACCCCATAACTCACATATAAAGCAGAACCCAACATCACCTGTTGGCAACAACAGAAACAAAGACAAATGGGTAAAACTAGGAGAACACTCATTCTGCAAAACTAAGGAGTATCGCAGAAACTTGGTGATGTAAACCCAGGAAAGTTATCAGAAAGAGAGTTTAAGGAATATAATGTCAGGAAAGTTGAAGAAATGCAAAGCTCTGGATTTAATATGGAGAAATAGATTAAGAAAGTCATGCCTTTGAAGATTCACTTGATAGGAAAATGGAAAACTTGAAAATAGCACACTTTGATTGCATTCCAGTCTCAAATAGCAAGTCAAAGAAGCAGACTTACTCATGTAGAAGAGAAAACATCAGACATAGAAAACAAACTGGTCAGTCTTTGACTTCAAAGTAGAAGGAGAAAAAGGATTTAAGTGAAGCAACTCTTTAAGAGACTGGAGACTCCACCAGAAAACAAATACCAGGGGCCACGTGGTAGCGCACCTGGTTGAGCGCACGTGTTACAATGTGCAAGGACCCAGGTTTAAGTCCCTGGTCCCAAACTGTAGGGGGAAAGCTTCATAAGTGGGGAAAGCTTCACAGTGCTGCAGGTGTCTTTCTTTCTCTCTGTCCCACCCTTCCCTCTCAATTTCTGGCTGTCTCTGTCTAATAAAAAAACAAACAGAATTTTAGGGGTCTCACAAGGAGAGAGAAAGAAGGGAACAGAAACCACATTCAAAGAAATGTAGAAGAAAAAAAAATTCAAATCTGGTATGTCTGGTGGGTGATGAGGCTATAGATGTTCAGGAAGTAAAGAATGCTCCCAAGTTCTAAAACCCAAATAGATCCATACTAAGACACATCATTGTGAAACTATCAAAAGTCAATGAAAAAGAAAAAAAATCTGCCAGAGAAAAGAAGAAAGTGACTTATAAAGGCAGTATAGTCAAATTTGCCTCTGATTTTTCTGTAGGTACCATGGAGACAAGGAGAAATTGGGCAGTATATTCAAGGTTTAAAGACAATAACTGCCACTCATGCATACTTTACCAGCAGGACTATCATTTAAATATGAAGGAGCATTCAAAACAGTATTGGACATACAAAAACTAAGAGTTTGCCAATACTAGACTTGCCTTGCAAAAGTTACTGAAAGCATGTAAGGGAAGAAAGAAATGAATAGAAGATTATCAAGAAAAGAGTAGTGAAATAAGAAGAGTTTAAGGAAGATTCTCTTCAATATGTTTATATATAAAATACTTATATATAAATTATATGCTCAATACTTTTACATATAACATATTTATAAGCATACAGTCCTCTGTCTTCTTTTTTTCAGGCACATGAATATATATATATATTTTTTATTTATTTTTTTATTTAAGAAAGGATAAATTAACAAAACCATAGAGTAGGAGGGGTACAATTCCACACAATTCTCACCACCCAATCTCCATATCCCACCCCCTCCCCTCCCCTGATAGCTTTCCCATTCTCTATCCCTCTGGGAGCATGGACCCAGGGTCATTGTGGGTTGCAGAAGGTGGAAGGTCTGGCTTCTGTAATTGCTTCCCTGCTGAACATGGGCGTTGACTGGTCGGTCCATATACCCAGTCTGCCTCTTTCTTTCCCTAGTAGGGTGGGTCTCTGGGGAAGCGGAGCTCCAGGACACATTGGTGGGGTCTTCAGTCCAGGGAAGCCTGGCCAGCATCCTGATGACATCTGGAACCTGGTGGCTAAAAAAAGAGTTAACATACAAAGTCAGACAAATTGTTGAGCAATCATGGACCCAAAGCTTGGAATAGTGGAGAGGAAGTGTTAGGGGGGTACTCACTGCAAACTATAGTGTACTTCTGCTTTCAGGTATATATTTTGCACTTGTTTATGGATAGGTGTGAACATATGCTCTCTCTCACAGAACCTGGTGTATATCTAGGTTTTGGGACTTTGTTAGAAAGTGATCCACCTGGGATGGAATTAGAGAATGCTATGAAAGGAAAGGTCTCACCTGGGTAATGAAGCTGAATGGTTGTCACAATGAAATACTATACAGCTATCAAGAACAATGAACCCACCTTCTCTGACCCATCTTGGACAGAGCTAGAAGGAATTATGTTAAGTGAGCTAAGTAAGAAGGATAAAGATGAGTATGGGATGATCCCACTCATCAACAGAAGTTAAGAAAGAAGATCTGAAAGGGAAACTAAAAGCAGGATTGGATTAAATTGAAAGTAGGGCACCAAAGTAAAAGCCCTGTGGTGAGGGGTAGACATGCAGCTTCCTGGGCCAGTGGGGGCTAGGGGTGGGTGGGTGGGATGGGACACAGTCTTTTGGTGGTGGGAATGGTGTTTATGTACACTCCTAGTAAAGTGTAGTCATATAAATCACTAGTTAGTTAATATGAGGGGGGAAAATTAATTGTATGCCTCGAAGTTTTTAAAGCACAGACTGAGTCTTCTTAATATATAGGTTGTGTATTTGATATGCGGACTGTCTCAAAAGCCTAGACCAAGTAGATTAGAGGCAACCAGTGGCACAGCTATTTACAAGATACTGGGTACTATACAGCAAACCCTAACAAAAGGACTTTTCAAAGTTAACCTAATTACCAAATAATGTGATGATAACATTAACTATCGATTGTCTTTTTGAACCCTAAGACAGCAGGAACTGCATATCTCCACTATAGAGCCTCTACTTCCCCCAGTCCTGGAACCTTAGGATAGGGCCCACTTTGCCGCATGCCTCTCCCAATCCATATCAAATAATATTGCATCAGTGGATCGCAACCTAATCAACGCAAGGATTGCCACCTCAACATGCTTCAGTTCAGACTGTGTCCAGAGACTTCAGGTGTGGAATGACAACCCTTCAGCTTCATTACTCGGGTGAGACCTTTCCTTTCATAGCATTCTCTGTCTTCTTAAATGATATCATTTTTCTCTCTAGTACTTTGTAACTTTCTTACAACTTTTTGGTTTATTTTTCTCATTATTCTTATATATAATATCTTGATCTTTAATTTGGTTTTGTGTTCAAGTATTCTTGTTGCTATAGTTTATATTTGTTACCAAATGACCTGCATTTCTCTGAAAGACAACTACTATATGGTTTCATTTTAATGTACAATAAAAAGAATTAAAACATATGAACCCATTAAAAAAGTCAAACTGTAGCTAAGACTTTGTGAAGATGATTATCCTAGGGAAGAAAGGGGAGAGCTGGAGACTGAGAGTGGTGGTGGGTACAGTGTGGAACTGTTAAAGGGATACCAGAAGAGAACTCCTGTCCCAATTCTAAGAGTTTACCATGTCTTATTTTAATGAATTTATAAGAGAATGTGATAATTCAAGTAAATGAAACTCTTACTGAAAACAAAACATACTAGGGAAAGAAAGATAGAAAGAGAGAAAGATAGGTAACATAGTGGTCCTAGGAGAAAGAGACCGTGCCCCCAAAGGGTCACTCACCCCCTTTAAAGCCAAAGGCTCCACCTATACCAGCAACCACTTCCAATACTGGAGGTGGTCCTTTTCTCCCTCAACAGATCTATACCCTTGTGAGCTTATAATCTTGTATATCATTATTAAATCACCAATAAAATAAAGTTAAAAAATAATTCCTGAGGGGGGAAAAACGGAGTTCCTGAATTTAAAATATTTTTCAGAAACTGGTTGAGGGGAATGGAGGAAGGAAACAGTATTGGAAGGAATACAGAATCCAGAGTAGCAGTAGTGTCAGTGAACATTCTTAACAACTAATTACAAAGTGGGTATCTTGAGTCTGCTCGGAAGTCATATCATTGAGAGGTTTTGGAATGGTAAGAGAATTCTTTGATGGGTTTTAGCACGACATTGCCCTCCAACCTAAAAGGGTAGGTTAAGGAGAAGAGGAAAATTTCCTTTATTTTTTCAGGTTCTTTTCAGACTGACCAAGCCATTAAATTAACTTCAAAACAGCAACAACAACAAAAACCAAACCAGAATTGAATTATTTGCATATAAGAGATCCATATAGCTGCAGTTTCTAAAGCTGAGTTTTTATCGTGCTAACTGGGACTATATATTTTTAGCTAACATGGCAGAATGTCCTGAGACTTTAAGGGCAGAGAAGGGGGATTCACATGGTGAGGAGAATGTGACTCATCTATTGAAGACCAGATGCTCTATAATTAGATGTTTGCCCTGGTGGCTGGATAGGTTGTTTTGATAGAAAGATTACTTTTGGTAAGAATGAATAAACAAGAATCTAGTTCTTGCTAATTATCCCATTTTTTCATTCTTCCAGGTAGTTGAGTAGTAAGTTTCTCATGGGCCTGCAGGACTTTGAGTGTCACTAAAAATAATCCACATGCTGACAGGACATGTCTTAGAAAAGATTTCTCTGAACATCTTTGGGATGATAAACCTGAATATACTGGGAAGTCTATCCTTACTGTACAATGAATGAAAAAAAAAATAAGAGAAGAAGAAGAACCCAAAAGGAGAGTTAAGAGGTTCAAGTTTTAGCTCAATTACCAGTCGTGGAGCCGGGGGGAAAAATCCATCTTTCTGAGATCCAATTCCATTTTTCTCAAATGGAGCTGACTATTTCTTCTTTGTTGCAGGTAAGATCCCAATGAGATGGTGCTTGTCTGCATCCATATGAGCAAGAGGAAATACTCTTTGCTGGGGCTGCATTGAGTGCACATGCTGTAATATGCAAGGACCTGGGTTCAAGCCCCCAGTCCTCACCTGCAGAGGGACAGCTTCACAAGTGTCAAAATAGTGTTACAGGCATCAATCTCTCTCTCTCCTTCTATATTGCTTTTCCTTCATGGTTTCTATTCAATAAACAAATAAATTATTTAAAAAAGAAACACTTTTTGTGCATTTTCTACC
This sequence comes from Erinaceus europaeus, assembly GCF_950295315.1. Lineage (NCBI taxonomy): Eukaryota > Metazoa > Chordata > Mammalia > Eulipotyphla > Erinaceidae > Erinaceus > Erinaceus europaeus. Next base: position 36,587,642 of record NC_080180.1, on the reverse strand, counting down.
CTAACATGTTTCTGTTTTGTAATTTTCTGTGTTGTATGACCAGACTATAGAAAATTAAACTTTCCATCAAGTGGATCTTTCCTCCCTTGAAAAAGTTGAGATGGGTGTCTTTGTATTCTGCTGGCACTGTAACTGTTTTCTATTGAGGACACTCTGAGGGAAGAGGAATTCTAGGGCTCTAGAGGGACTTACAGATTGTTTATGGTCAGCAGTTAAACCCTGTGATCAGACTTTCCTTGGGTCTGGGTAGCAAAGAGACATGAAAAGATAGGCTATTGATCATGAAAGAGTGGGAGCCTCTGATAACTGATGAGAAGCCTACATTTCTTCTTGCAAATGGACTTCTAGGAGGTGGGAATTTTCACGAGGCTGAAATATTGGACATCTTCTTGTCCTTGGGCGAGATGTGACCCAGGTCAGGATTGTTCTGACTTTAGTTTTCTTTGCTCAGTTAATGATTTCCAGGCAACCATTTCCTTGGTACCAGAAATACTGAGCCTTGTTTCTGAAACTTGTGGGTAGACTTGAATTTGAGGGTCATAATGTACTCAGCAAGGGGAGTGTCAAGTTGATGATAACCAGCCAAGGATCTGTGTGAATAACAAGAAGATAACAGAGGAATATAAGTTTAAAAGTTTTAGAATATCAAGTTCAAGTTCACGCTGTAACACTGTGAGCATCCTGTAAGAACTGAGCAAGCCTGACTGGACACACAAAACTTTAGGAGCTGCAGGTCATTCATCTTAAAATCAAAGTCCTGATTATCATTTCCTCTTCCTGGAAAGGTTTTTTTTTTGTAAAGATCAAATGGGACCCTGGGTGCTTAAGGAAATATCTTTAAATCATCAAGGATGGTAGAATATAAGGGAGTCTTTTCCTTACTGTAAAGTAAGGGGAAATTTGGAGGAAGGAGGAGCACTGATCTCAGACTCTGTTACTGTGAAACTGTGGGGAAGTTGTCAGGGCCTCAAGGGTACAATTAGGTTTGGCTAGCTGTTCTTCCAGTCTCTGGAAACTATGCTGTGCTGAATGGCCAGCAGTCACTTGGGGGACAGCAAAGGAAATCACTTAAGATACACCTGGGAGTTATTCATGTTGTCAAGCAAGGGGGTGGGACTGTTGCCATTTCCTTTCTAGGCTGGCCTCATTGGTGTGCAAATATTTCTTTAGGGACCAGAGCAATAGGGTGTTGGTGAGAACATAGTTACGGATACAACCTGGGGGGTGAGTTGTTCCTGTTCCAGTATAGAGATAACCCACAGTTCCCAAGGAAGGGGAAGTGGCCAGTATGCTACTGACCACTCCCCGGTGCCTGCCTTCAGTACTTTTTCAGAAATATTCAAATTGTTCTACTCACAGAAAATTCCAGAGAGGAGTTGTGCCCTGAGTTGGCTCAGTGCTATGTGTCAATTGGCATTTTTATTATGGTAGGTTCGGTCAAAATCTACTGTACTGAGTCCCCTTTCTTTACGTGTTAAAAAGGATATGAGATCCATGTTTGGTGCCCACTGGCACTCATCCATCATGAACCATTTGGCAAGGTATTCTTTTTTTTCTTTTTCTTTTTTTTTTAAGAATGATTTCCTGCCTGAGGATAAAACCCAACCAGGGGAAGTAGATGTCACCCCTTGCTCTGCTCTGACCTGGACTAATTTACCTGCATTTTTCATTATCCATATCTTCATCTTTAAAAGATGTTGTTTTATTAATTTTAAGAACAAAATGAAGCAAAATTCAACAACCCATAAATGTTCCAAAGAGAAGGAAAAAAAAAAAGGAAAAAAATTATGTCTTTTGAAAAGAGGAAATTGCTTTTTTTTTTTTTTTTAGGTGTAAAAACCAACAAAAAAAGCTCACAACATCTCCAAAGGCCTGGGAGTTGCCATGAACCGCTGACCCCATTCCGTTAGGCTGGCAAAGAGTGTGCCTGAGTTTGCCATCCAAGCAAAATGGTAAGTCTGCCCTGTGCCAAAGAACAGTCTTGCATCACGTCAATGCTTATTTACACATCCTCTCAAGAGTGTTAGTATAGTCTTGGTTCATGTCTTCTGTGAGAGACATTCACTAGCAAATTCATGAAATATTCTGGAGTGGACCTTGAAAGACAATCCTGCTCCTTGAAAAATAAGGAAACTGCAGTTCAGAAATCAAGTCACTTGCCAAACTCCCATGCTGACTGACAGAAGTTCAGGAGCTGAAATCTCTTTCTTCTGAAGAGTTCTTTTCCTGTAAGCCTGCAGACTCAAGAACATTCCCAGGGATAGTAATAGTCATTGCTTGCTGGATATCCTATAAGCTACATTGCTCTAGTAGTCAGCTTGGAGTGATGAGAGTTGGTCTAGCCAATGGGGTATCAGTAGAATAATCAAAGTCTACAATAAACAAACCTTTGTTGTGCTAAACCACTGACATTTCTGAAGGATTTTTATTGTTGTTGTTTTGTTTTGTTACTGTAGCACAACCTAACATCCACACACAAACCAACTTTGCATAGTCATCTCTGAAAATTTGATTCTTTGAAGGTGATACCTTTTATAGAATAAAAGTCAGTATACTGAATCAGTTTTGCAATACATTTTGGTTTCTGTAGACTTGAGGGTCTACTATAATGTCTCACACCTACCACCTACTAACTGTATGATTTTTCAGTCTTTTATTTAACTTGTTGGACTTCAGTGCTACATCTCTAAAGTGGGAACATCAATAGTGACTCCTATCATTGACTTGTTAGGAAACTTGGTGGAAATAACACACACAATTTTTATCCACTGCAGAGTAAGCTTTCAATATATGTTTGCTCATATTATTTGTACATTATTGGGGTTTTCAAATGTTGTTATACTGAACTGACATGGATCCCATCTTCAAAGTACTTACCAAATCTCAATAATAAGTATTCTACCAGATGCATGCATATCCTTGTGAGACAAATTCTGGCCACAGGCAATAAAAAATGGGCCCTTTGCATATCATGCTTGCAAGAACTGCACCTGAAGTCCCATTTGAATTTCTCTCTGGGAATCTATAACCTCTAAGGTATTATTGGAATATTTCTCACAAAAGAACCAATTCAGTTTTAGTACTCACAAATATTTTGCTTATATAATAAATGCCACAAAGATGTGTCACCTCACACATGTGAAAATACCCTTGTGTCAGAAAAAAACCAGAAATAAGTGTTGGCAAGGCAAGAAAAATGACCTTTAATATGGTGTTGGTGGGAATATTAACTGGTTCAGTATCTATAGAAAATGATATATGGGTTGGGTTATGGTGCACCTGGTTGAGTGCACATGTTACCATGCAAAAGGACCTGGGTTCATGCACCTGATCATTACCCACAGGGCGGAAACTTCATGATCAGTAAAGCAGGCATGCGGGTCTCTTTTTGTCTTTCCCTATTAACCCCTTCAACTTCATTTTTTTGTCTTATCAAATAATAAAAATAGAAATGCATGAGCCAGCAATGTCATTCTTAATTATGTAGCAGAAGACTATGAAAATCTTAGCTGGAAAAGATGTTTATACCCATATGCTCACTGTAGATTTTTTTTTCCAATAGCTAAAACGTGAAAATAACTTAAATGACTTCTATGATGGACAAACAAACAAACAAAAAACTGGCATATACTCAGTGGAATCTTGCTTAACTACTGCTAAAAGATAGAATTTTTTTTTTTTAAATTTAAGAAAGGAGACATTAACAAAACCATAGGAAAAGATAGAATTCTGTCTTCTATGACAGGATGGATGGAACTTGAAGTGACTGTACTAAAAGAAATGTCAGAATGTGGAAGATAATTATAGAATGTACTCTCAAATATATGGAGTATATAAATAACCAAAACAAATAAATCACAGCAAAAAATAGTTCTTGTATTCTTAAAAAAATGAGATGATTACCAGAGAGGGAAGGACAGGGAAAAAGACGGTGGAAAGGGGATCAGTTTGACAACAGGAATGTCACTAATGCTTTAGTGGTGGACACAGAGAAACTTACACATATAGAAAGGAGTGAAACCATGTCTTTAAAATATATACAGCATGATAAAAAATCAACAAAATTTTAATTGAAAGAAAAATCTCTGTGATGGAGGAAGACCTACACTGGTAGTGAGAGTGTTTTGTAGAAATCTGAGAAATTTTACATGTATATCAACAACTTTATTTACTATAAACCAATAATCCTCCCAATAAAAATTTTAAAAAGTAAAAAAAAATTGTTTGCAAACAAAAATCTCCCCTCCTGAAAACACAAGTGTTTGATTTTAGAGAAAGATGAGTTTTTCAACTCAGACATGTGACAAATACTGTGAGTAGGTTTCAAAATACTTAAGGGCTATGGTTGATATTGGTGAGCACTCTTCTTTGAGAAAAAAATATTTTTTAAAATTTTATTTATTTATTAGATAGAGACAGTCAGAAATCAAGAGGAAGAGAAAGACAGAGAGGGAAAGAGACAGAAACCTGCAACCCTGCTTTATGACTTGCAAAGCTTTCCGCTTGCAGGTGGGGACCCGGGGCTCGAACCTGGGTCCTTGAGCATTGCAACATCAGGTGCACCACCACCTAGCCCCCCCTCCCCCAAAAAAATCTTATAAGGGAAAATTAATAAAACACCACATAACATTCTGGTTCCAAGTAAATGGATCACATACCCTGGCTCTACTAAACGCCTAAAGAAATATTTATTTATGTGAAAACATCAACTACTACACCACTGTGAGGCTGGCACAGGTTGGGGTTGTGGGCTGTGGGTAAGATGGAATGCAGGACCCAGCTCAGTGTGCTGTGTGCGACATTTGGAACAGCTTCTGCAGTATCTTCTCAAGCTGCCCTGGTCCATACACCCATCACAATGATTCTTTTTTTTTTTTTTTTTTATCAGAATGATTCTTAGGAATCTGCACATTTGACTTTAGCTATTCCCTTTTTTTTCTTAGTTATTATTATTATTATTACTGGACTTTATTTTCTACATAGGAAAGGGGAGAAGAACAAGCAAAAAAAAATCATCAGAAACTTCTGGAGTGGTAATTGTGACAAATAGAATATTTTCCCTTTGTCTCTGTCCTGTTCAACTACAAATTGTTCAGAAATGAAGAACGTATTTGCAGTTCCTCTTGCAAGTAGGGTGCTTTTATTTGTTTATTCTTTATTTTCTGTTGTTGTTTTCAGGGCTTCAACCTTTTGAGACAACATTTTTCAGAAAGAATGACAGAAGGAGAGAGGAAATGACACCACACCACTGAAATTTCCTCCAGTGTGGTGGGAGCTGGGTTCAAACCTGGCACATGAACATATCAAAGCAGGCACACTATCCAGTGAGTTATCTTACAGTAATGATCCATATCAACAATCCCCCATCCAGTTCCCCAACAAGAGCTCTGATTATGTGAACTCACTTGTAAAATTATCCACAAACTGGGGTCATTCTCATTAGGGGGCAATCAACCTATTTATCGGATGAGTTTTCTTGTCTTGGTGTCTTTCTGCGATTTTTAAAATCAGATAACAAAGAAACTAACAAAGCTACCCTTTATTGAAACTGCTAGAAAGTAAGTCTGAGGTGTGAAGACTGGACAGTATTTAAGAATGAACACTTTTCACTTTTCAGAGCACTTTTATTTCTAGGTTATATTATATTATATTATATTATATTATATTATATTATATTATATTATATTATATACTCTCTGTGAGGTGTGTTGTGGAGCCATTTGAATCCTGCTTTTCCAGACAAAGGAAGTGAAACCTGAAGAGTAGCAAGCAAACTCAAAGCATTCACAAAGTCAGGCCCCATACCTTCTTCAGTGATCACAGCAATAACAATGGGGAACAAAATCAAATCCCAGAGCTTCAGTTTTCACCTTACCCAATGATGTGGTGAGATGAACACTTTTCAAAATTCCAGCCCTCCAGGACTGGTAAAATGGTTTATCTGGAGCATGCCTGCTGTGTTATCTGCACGATCCAGGTTCAAGTCTAGCCCCCGCTGTACTGAAGAGGGCCTCGTTGCTGTGGTATCTATTTCTCTGTGTCCCTTTTTAAATACTCTGACCACTTTATTATTTTGTTAGAAAGACATACAGATGGGAGTCCGGTGGTAGCACAGCAGGTTAAGGGCACGTGGCGCAAAGCCCAAGGACCCCAGTAAGGATTCCGGTTGGAGCCCTTGGGTCCCTAACTGCAGGGGCATTGCCTGAAGCAGGTCTTCAGGTGTCTATCTTTCCCCCTCTCTGTCTTCCCCTCCTCTCTCCATTTCTCTCTGTCTTATCTAACAATGACTACATCAATATCAACAACAATAATAACTACAACAACAATAAAAAACAATGGCAGCAAAAGGGAATATATATATATATATATATATATATATATATATATATATATATATATATATATATATATATATGGAGAGAGAGAGACAGAGAGATACAGAGAAGAAAAAGACACAGAGAGGGAGACACTCAATAGTTCTGGAGCCTTCTCCACTGTCATAACACCCCATGCGTGGTACTGGGTTGCATTCATTGCCACTAGGCACCCTAACCAATGAGCTATCTCTCCTAAGTCCTAAAATGACAATTTTGTGACAGAGTTCAAACTCAGTGTAGTGTAGTAAGCTGTATATAAAAGCTCCATGACCCCTATAAGCTATATATTTTTTGAACTCTAGAAAGAAACACAAAAATGAAGAAGAACACTTTTCTGGTCCTTTTTGTCTATAATAATACTCATTCACATTTTTTAAAAATCATTATTTCTCTTATGGGAGAAAAAAATGAACAAGTTTTGGGAGAAGGGCATATACAATGGGAGGATAAAGAATACTTCATGCTCTCAGGTGTTGATCCATGTTTAAACATGCCTGAGCTTGGGAACCTCTCATCCCCAAGTTGAAAGACTTATTCTATCAAAATCTACTAACACCAAAGTCGAAGCAGCATTGAGGGCTGGGTAATAGTGTACCTCCATAGAGTACACACATTACTATGTACAAAGATCTTGGTTCAAGCCCCTGGTCCCCACCTTCAGCAGAGAAGCTTCACAAATGGTGAAGCAATGCTACAGGTGCCCCTCTCTCCCTCTGTAACAAAAAAGGGGGGAAAAGAAAAAGAAGGGAAAAATCAGTTGCTGTTGTGGTGGATTTGTTTTATAGGCATGAAGCCCCAATGATAACCATAGTGATACATATATATGTATATGTATATGTATATGTATATGTATATGTATATGTATATATATACATTCAAAATAAAAACAGTATTTAAAAAAGGTATTTGAAAAATGAGAGAATATTTAGAAGGAGATGAAACATGATGCTTATATTTATGTTTCAAGAGCTAGAATATCATGCATGTACAATTGTTTTTATCTTAAAAAAATCCAGCACTTCATAGTTCATCCCACTTTACAAAGTGCTTGCAAGGGAGTACCACGCAGGGACTGGAGACACAATGCTCTCAGGAGAGTCTCGTCATCATACATGCAGATATCTGTGCTCTGCCTTTATGAGTTTCCAGGGTGCTTGGCCACTGAACAGTGCTCAGCATGGTAGGCCTGTTCAAGACTGTGTGAAACCCAGGTAGAAAGGAGCACAATGTATCTGTGTTATAGTTACTCTGTATCTGCCTTTCTGAAATGACAGAAGTGGGTGGGTGAAAGACCCCTTCAAGAGTTGGTGTTATTTCAAGAGAGGAAAGGAAATGGGATGACTTGGCCAGGACAATCAAACTGAAAAGAACCTGCATTCACCAGGAAGAAACTCCGAGTGGAAACGAGACTCACTTCCACTTTCTTCCCCCAGGGATGGCAAACACTGCAGGACTTAGCGTTTGTTGCCCTTAATAAATGTTAACATTTATCTTGTTGGCAGAGGTTTATCTGCCCCTTCATCTCCTTGAGCCTTTGGAAAATATTGAGATCGTAGAACAAAGGACATAGCCCTCAAAAGATAAGTGGCTGCTTTTTAATAAAGCACCACCACTAAGTAAGATGGATTAATGAACACACACATGAAAGGTTCCAGAAGAAGCATTTTGCCTTTTTCTCTGGATAACTCTCTGGAGGTAATGCTGTATGAAGAGAGCTGTGCTGGCTAGGGTAGGGCAGGACAGAGGTGACCAACAAAGTCAGGGCTTGCTGGTGAAGAGCCTGGGCTCCTCCTTTCCTAGGCTGTTTACGACTTTAGACCTATAAGAACTTGGACAAGTCAGTTCTTTTTTAAAGTTAATTTTAATTAATTAATTAATAAAGTGGAAACAATGACAAGACCATAAGATAAGAGGGGTACAGTTCCCACCACCAGAACCCCATATCCCATCCCCTCCTGTTAGCTTTCCTATTCTTTATCCTTCTGGGAGTATGGACCCAGGGTCATTATGGGGTGCAGAAGGTAGAAGTTCTAGCTTCTGTTAATTGCTTCTCTGCTGAACATGGGTGTTGACAAGTCAATCCATACTCCCAACCTGTCTCTCTCTTTCCCTAGTGGGTCAGGGCTCTGGGGAAGCAGGGCTCCAGGACACATTGATGGGGTCCTCTGCTCAAGGAAGTCCAGTTGACATCATATTAACATCTGGAACTTGATGGCTGAAAAAGAGTTAACATGTAAAGCCATACAAATTGTTGACTAATCATGAACCTAAATGCTGGAATATTGCAGATGAAGATTTGGAGTCTCTGCTTTGGAAATAGCTAGTAGGTCTATTTTAGGTATATTCCAAAGGGCCCATGACTTTATTAGTTTTTGCCTGAGCCTGACATCTGATATGCAGGTGGATTCAAGTTATTGTCTGGGGAGATGATGTCATGGCTGGGAAAAGGGCTAGAAAGTTGGATAAGGGAAGAGAGTAGCTCCCAAATATGGGAAAAGTATATAAAAATTGTTGACTGCAAACCTCATCAGCTTGATCTGGGGTGGGCCCATATTTAGCACAGGAGCTTATGTAACCTCTATATCCCTGTAGGTCCAAACTCACATTCTATGATCATGAGTAGGAACATTCCAAGTTGCACCAATTTCAGGATCCATTTTCCTCAAGTGGGAGATAGAGTGTTATCCAACCCCCCTTCAAAGGATGGACCATTCTCTACCATTGTTGTGCCACATTGAGGGCAAGGTCCTATGCCCCCCTCCAAGGGATCCATTATGTTGTTCCTAATGGAAATGACCAGTGATAATAAAGAGAGGGATCTACTTGAGGTCTAGGCTCATCATGTCTGTTTGGGAACTCAAGGCTTCCTGACTAGGCCCCCAGGTGATGGGGTGGCCTGGATGTGACTAAAGAGCCATCCTTAAAGTATGCCAGTCTCTTGCCCTTATTAAGCTTTTGTAGTTCTTACTTTGATAAGGTTAGCTTTGGAGTGACTAAGGGAAGTGTAATAGGAAGTAGGTGAGGAGGGTACCTAGGTCTAAGTAGAAACTCTTTCATTAGGTACTTTAAGGTGTCTACTTGCTTTATTCATTTGTTGACTCACTTCAAACTACTGTGCACTTTTGCTTTCAGGTGTCTATTTTGCTCTAATTTATGGATACATGTCAGTTCTTTCTAAATGTCAGCATGCTCAGCATCACTGTAAGAAAAATGTATCCGAGAAATTATCATAAATTTCCTGTGAAGTTTCCTTTTTTCTCACTTACTTATTTATTATAATGACAAGGATTTACTTTTTGAAATGTATAATTCATGAGGGAGAGGGTTTTTTCTTTTATCTGATAAGACAGAGAGAAACTCAAGATCCACCCCCCACCCCCCGCCACCTTACAGGTGAGGACCAGGGGATTGAACCTAAATACTTGTGCATAGTAATGTATACATTCAACTAGGTGTTTTACTGCTGGACTGTAGGGAGAGAGTTTCCCTTGAATTGAAAGAGAGGTAGGGAGAGAGGGAGAAGGGGGGGGGGGGAGAAGGGGAGGAGGAGGGAGAGGGAGAGGGAGAGAGAAAGGAAGAGAGAACTGCAATAATAGTTTGTTACTAGTGAAGCTTTTCCTTGGCAGGTGGGTATCAGCTTGAACCTGAATACTTATATGTGGCAATGTGTACACTCAACCACTCAACCAAATGTTTTAGCACCTGGTTAAGAGGGAGAGAGAGCTCCATAAAGGTGGGGGGAGGATAGGGGAGTTGGAGCATCATCAGTACACGCAGAACCAGGGACTGAACCAGGAAACTTAGATATGAAAGTTTAATGCTGGGAGTCAGGTGGTAGCACAGTGGGTTAAGCGCATGTGGTGCAAAGCACAAGGACTAGCATAAGGATCCTGGTTCAAGCCCCTGGCTCCCCACCTGCAGAGGAGTCGCTTCACAGGCGGTGAAACAGGTCTGCAGGTGTCTATCTTTCTCTCCCCCTCTCTGTCTTCCCCTCCTCTCTCCATTTCTCTCTGTCCTATCCAACAATGTAGACAACAAGAATAACTATAATAAAACAACAAGGGCAACAAAAGGGAATAAATTTAAAAAAAAAGAAAGAAAATTCAGTGCTATTTTCCAAGCCAGTTATTTATTATAATTTTATTTTATTCTGCAACCAGTTACCGGCTCTGGGCCTATATAATGCCACCATTCCTACTACCTTCTCTCTTTTTATTTTCTTTCCTCCTTTCTTCCTTCCCTCCTTTCCTTCCTTCTCTCTTTCTCTCTTTCTCTCTCTCTCTCTTTCTTTCTTTCTTTCTTTCTTTCTTTCTTTCTTTCTTTCTTTCTTTCTTTCTACTAGAGCACTGTTCAGCTCTGGCTTATGGTGGTGCAAGGGATTGAACCTGGGACTTTGGAGCCTCAGACATGAGAGTCTGTTTGCATAACCATTATGCTGTCTGTCCCCACCCTTATCTCTTTCTTCATAAAGGTTGAAAGGTGCAGAGGAAGAGAGAGAGACAGATAGATACGGAGAAAGACACGGAAGTACTACTCTGCCACTCCTGAAGCTTTCCCATGCTGGTACTCCCATGGGGTGGCTGGAGGCTAGAGCCAGAGTCCTTGTATGTAGCAAAGGGTACCCTCTACCAGGTGAGCCATCTTATGACCCTTGTCATTTTCTTATTTATTTAGCCATTGGTGTGGGCATTCTGGCCTTCAGAGAAAATGTTCCAGAGGTTGGCAAGTTAGCTCTTCCCTCCCAGAATGGAAAAATAGTACCCACCTGTGCTACCACTGGCGGTCAAAACTGAGAAGTTATGGAAAGTTGTCGTATGCTTTACATTGGTTTGTTCTAGCCCTCCCCCGCCAAGAGAATTGGATCAGTCCAGTTAATTTCGCGGCCAGCTTGGCCCCGCCCCAGGGGAGAACCCCAAGAGAGGGTTCCTGAGTTCGAGAGTTCCTGAGTTCCAGAGTTCGAGAGTTTCAGGGTTACAGAGTAAGAGAGAGTTCCACAGTGGAAGAGTTTCAGAGGGTTCCCCAGTACGAGAGTTCCAGAGTTCCAGAGTTGGAGAGTTCCCGAGTTACAGAGTAAGAGGGAGTGCTTCTGCGGCCGCAAAGAGACAGCAGAGTTCTGTTTGGTGATTAGTTTGTCTTAGTTTATGAATCGTTGTTCCTGAATAAAGAAATACAACTTCCCTGCCCAGCTGTTGTCTCCGCGTCTCTGTTACCCGCCCGTGAAGCCAGCCAGCCCGGCCAGGGCCTACGAATTTTAACAACAGAAAGTGAATGGCAGAACATGGGAGTACAGGGTGTTCTCAAGCCCTGTGATATCTGAACTCCATCTCCCTACCATGGTGCATGGCTCTGATGCCAGATTCCAGGCAGCCTCTCAGCAGCTGCTGTCACATGTTCTCTATTGGGGGAAATATCCTAAGGAAATAAACACACCTATCCAAAGAAGCACAACTATGTTCATAGCAGAACAATATCCCAAACTTGGAAGCTATCCGGGCATCCAATGACAGATAAATGGCTAAGAAAGTTGTGGTACATAGACACAACAGAATTCCTCTCAGCTGCTAAGAATGATGAAGTCTGCTCCTTTGCTTCATGTTGGATGGAACTTGAAGGAATCATGTTTAGTGAGATAGCCCAAAAAGAGAAAGATGAATACCAGATTGTCTCACTTGTAGGTGGGTAGAAAGGGAAAATACAAAGTGAAACCAGGACTGGGTTTGGTGTATTGCAACAAAGCAAAAGACTCTAGGGAAGGCAGAAGGTGGTGTGTCAAGGGGGTGGGGCTTTGAGGTCCATGCGCACGATGGTAGAAGAGGACCTAAGTTGGGGGTGAGAGTGTTTTGTAGACACCTGTCATGGGGAGATGAGAAATTCTACCCATGCACCATCAACAACTGTACTGCAAGCCATTAACCCCACAATAAAATATATATATAGTCAGGAGGGCCCTTAGCTCAGCTGGTTCTGTGGAATCAAGACATAGTGGTGTTCTCTCTGTGTACGTGCAGGACTGGGCTCTGCCTGGACCAAGGACATTCTGAGGCTTTCACCTTTTCTAAAGGACAGATATTTCTCTGCCAGTGGCTTTTGGCCAAGGCTTAGTACGTCCTGAGCACCCTGTCCTTGTCACTCCTCCCCCACTACTCTCTCTTTTTCCCACACTGAAAGCTGATTCCTTCTAAAGAGGAAGTTTTGTTTTCTGTGTCCTGGAAATGTCAGGCTCCCCAGAGGCCTAAAGGGTGGGCCTGTCTCAATCAAATGCTTTTTCCTCTGATGCAGTGGCTGACCCCCCTGCTTTCTTGAATGACATCAGCTACACCGTAATCAAACAAATCCTCAATCCTGACTCACTGTGTGCTGTGGAGAACTGACTTCCAGCCCAGCCAGGTGGGGGTGAAGTGGAGGAAATGGCCCTGGGCATGTGAATGACTTCTAGACTTTGACTCAGACATTTTCAATTGTGGTCAGGCCTACGCCCCTACAGTATCTGTGCACTCCCTGGAAGCTTCTTCCTTAGAGGTTGACAGTAAGCCTAGCCTGGACTCCACAGGGCCAGGTTGCTTCAGGAGGGAGCTGAGATGGCAGAATACTTTACAGAATAGGCAGGTACTGGTCTGTTCTCCGAACCACCAATTCCCATCTGTCTACAGGAGCTGGGGTTGATATATTTTGGCATTCGGTGATGACACAGGGTGGGAATCAAGTCAATGTTTTTGTGTTTCAGGAGCCAACCTAACATTAAGAAGCAAACCTTGAATTGCTTTCAGAAGCAGAGAGATGTCAGCTGTTTCCCAGACTCTCAGCCATTTCGTCTCCCTTGTAATTATAACTCATTGTTCCACAGACTTCCTTTTCCATGGACAGTGTCTCAAGGGTGGACCCCTTTCAGGGCAGGGCTTCCAGAAGCTGTTCTAGAGAGTGCTCGAACATGTGCACTCGATTTTCCCAGAGCTCCTTAAAGTCTGACTGATGAGTTGTTTGAGAGCCAAACTCAGTCAAGTAGAAGTGAAAATTCACTTACCATTGGGGATATTTCCCTACTGATAGCTCACCACCTCATTCATCATCTGGAATTTGCCTTTCAAAAACATTTTCCCTTTTGCTTTCTAGTGCTTAACAGGATAGACCTGTCTGCGCCAGAGTATGTTATGTTCTAAATATTGACTTTTGAGGAACATATTTTAATTTTGAGGTCATTTCAAAGTTCCAGCAAAGTGGTAAGAATTTTTATACATTTTTTTTGCTAACAACTTGCCAGATTAAAAAAAATGCTTTTTGTTCTCAAGAAGAAAATAAAGGTATCTTTTTCTCTTCATCTTTCAGTCACTTTCTCTCACCTTATTTTTATGACCTTTAGGAAGTAAATTGGAGACATTGTACCTTTGTGCTTCTAAATATCTTAGTATCTTGTCTTAGTAAAAGTGTGGCTATATTTTTTCATATCTACAGAGATTTTTTTAAAAGAAAATGCATGAAGCTTTTAAAGAAAATGGATGATTTGCAGCTCTTTATTTATTATTGCCTTTTAAAAAATTTTATTGGGGGGATCCAATGGTTTACAGTATAGTTGTTTACACATGAGTACATTTTCTCATCTCCCCATAATAGGTGTCTGTAAAGTACTCTCACCCCCATCTTAAGGGTCATTTTTCACTATTATGCAGCAGGGCCCCAAAACTCTGTTCCTTCACCCTAGTTCCTACCTTTCTTAGAGTTCTTTGCTTTTGTGTAATATGTAAACCCAGTCCAACTTTTACATTGTATATCCCCTTGCTGTTTTTGTTGCTTAAGTTCTGCCTATTAGTGAGATCATCCTGTGTTCATCTGTCTCCTTCTCCCTTATCTCATTTACTATGACTCCTTTAAGTTTCAAGCTCCATCCAACATGAAGTGAAGAAAATGACTTCATTTTTAACAGTTGAGTGATATTCCACCATGTCTATATAGCAGAACTTTCTTAGCCACTCATCTGTTTTTAGACATTGGGTTGATTCCAAGTTTGGACTATAACAAATTGTGTTGCTACAAACATAGGTCTACATAAATTTCTTTGGATGGGTGTGTTTGTTTCCTTAGAATATATCCCAGGAGAGGACTTACTTGGGCCATAGGGTAAGTCCATTTTCTGAGAATTCTCCAGACTGCTGTCTACAGGGAGTGGGCCAATTTACAGTTCTACCAGCAGTGCAGTAGGTTTCTTTTACCCCATTTATCGTTACTCTCCACCACTTATTGAAGTAGGAAGTTCTCACAAGACTAAGTGGTATTCTATTGTGTTTATTTGAAATTCTATAAAAATCAATGACTTTGAACATTTTTTTCAGATGTCTGATTGCTCTTCAGATCTCTTTGGTGAATAGTCTCTCCATAGCCTTTTCCCACTTTTTTTTTTTCTGAGTTTGGTCAGCTCTTTATATGTTTTGGTTATTAACATTTTGTCTAATGTATAGCATGTAAAGATATTTTCCCATTTCCTAAGAAGTATCTCTGTTTGAGTGGTGGTTCCTTTTGCTACGCAGAAACCAGAGTATTGCTCAACTCTGTCATATGATGTTACCAGGGATTGAACCTGGGAATTTCAATCTCAGGCATGAAAGTTACTTTGCATATTCCCTATGCTATCTACCTGGCCATATATATCTTGAAGTATACATTACTGGTAAGTAAAAGTAAAAAAAGTCCCCTCTCCCAGTATCCACATAAGTATATAAGGGGCATACTGCATGGTGTTAGTAAAGTATAAGAAACATTGCCTGTGCTCAATGGGAAAATAAAATATGTTAAAGGTTAAACAACCATTTTAGGACTGGCAGTATAGCTTGCTTGGAACTTGCACTGATTTGCCATGCTGGAGCTTGATTCTCACTGCAGTCAGGGAAGCTTCAGAGCTGTTTGTTTTTTTTTTAACATTCTCTCTCTGCCTTTATGTCTAAATTTATTTCTATCTTAAAAAGTTAGCCCAGAGTGGGGGAGTCTGAGAGGTGACCAAAAGAAAAAAAATCAGCTTTACTTTATAAGATGCAGCCATATATAAATAGCATTTAAAGACATAAATTATGGTGAGGTCTTGTATGATACAGCAAATCCTAAAAGTGGGATCTTCAAAGTTAACCCAGTTGCCAAATAATTTGGTTATAGCAATAACTATCTATGGCCTTCTTAAACCCTAAGGTAGCAAGAACCTTTTCCATTCTCTAAAAAATTTATATTTCTCCTAGTTCTAGGGCTCACTTTCCTGCATCCTTCTTTCAATTTATACCAACTGATACGACATCTGCTTATCCCAACCATATCAATGTAACCAGTACCACCTTGGTATATTACACTTCAGACCATAGACGTGAGGTGTGGAATATCAACTCTTCAGCTTCATTACTCTGTTGAGAGCATTCCTAGTTCATAGGACTCCTTAATTCCATTTTGGGTGGTGCACATCATAACAAAGCCAAACCTAGATATAGACCAGGGCCCATGAGATAGGGCATACATGTATCTGTAAGTTAGGAGAAAACATATTCCTTAGAGCAAAAATGCACAGTAGTTTGCAGTGAGTCAATAAATGCAGCAAGTATATAGAAAGACCTAAAAGACACAATAAAGCACCTAATCAAATAGTTCCTACTTAGACCTAGATACCCTCTTTACCCACCTCCTATTGCATGTCCCTCCAAAGCTAATCTTGTCAGACAAAGTAAGGACTACATAAGCTGGATAACAGCAAGAGACTGACATACTTTAACGAGGACTCTTTAGTCACTACCAGGCCACTTCATCACCTGGGGCTCTAGTCAGGGAGTCCTGGAATTCCCACAAATACATGATGGGCCTAGTCCTCCAGTAGATCCCTCTAGTCACTTTCACTGGCCGTCTCCATCAGGAACAATATAATGGACCCTTTTGTGGGCCCCTATAGGACCTTGCTCTCAGTGTGGAGCAACAAGAGTAGGAAATGCTCCATTCTCTGAAGAGAGGTTGGACAACATACTCTACCCGAGGAAGATGGGTCCTGAAATTATTGCAGCCTGGAATGTTCCTAGCCACAGAGTGTGAGCTCAGACCTACAGGGATGCAGAGGTTACATAGGCTCCTGTACTGAATATGGGCCCCAGCTCAAATCAATAGGGTTTACAGTTAACAATACTTATATATTTTTCCCCATATTCAGGAACTACTCTTTGCCCTGAAACAGCTTTCTAGTCCTTTTTTGAACTATAACACCATTTCCCCAGACAATACCTTGGGTATACCTACATGTTAGCTGTCAGACTCAGGCAAAAACTAGTAAAGTCATGGGCCCTTTGAAATATACCTAAAATAGACCTACTAGCTATTTCCAAAATGGAAATATTTGCAATATTCTTGGCTTTAAGTTCAGGATTAGTCAACAATTTATTTGACTTTATAGGTAAACTCTTTTTTCAGCCACCAGGTTCCAGTTGCCACCATGATGCCAACTGGACTGCCTTGGGCAGATGACCCCACCAATGTGTCCTGGAACCCTGCTTCTCCAGAGTCCTGCCCCACTAGGAAAAGAGAGAGACAGGCTGGGAGTACGGACTGACCTGCCAACACCCATGTTCAGCAGTCAAGCAATTACAGAAGCCAGACCTTCCACCTTCTGCACCCCATAATGTTCCTGAGTCCATACCCCCAGAGGGATGAAGAATAGGAAAGCTTTCTTTCTTTTTTCTATTTATTTATCTATTTATTTATTTCCCTTTTGTTGCCCTTATTGTTTTATTGTAGTTATTATTTGTGTCATTGTTGGACAGGACAGAGAGAAATGGAGAGAGGAGGGGAAGACAGAGAGGGGGAGAGAAAAACACCTGTAGATCTGCTTCACTACTTGTGAAGCAACTCCACTGTAGGTGTGGAGCCGGGGCCTGGAGCCGGGATCCTTATGCTGGTCCTTGCGCAACCGCTGCACTATCGCCCAACTCCCCAGGAAAGCTTTCAAGGGAAGGGATGGGATATGGAGTTCTGGTAATGGGAATTGTGTGGAATTGTACCCCTCTTATCCTATGATCTTGTCAATTTTTCCATTTTATAAATAAAATAAAAAACAAGGACAATTTAATAGAATTGTAATAATAGGTTAAATTCAGCTTATTTTCTGAGAAACAATTTAAAGTACCCCTGCAATAGACATCAGAAAATAATGTAAATTCAATACTAAAGTAATCACTCAAACTTTATTTTTAGAATCTAAAAATGGCTTAGATAAATGTAAAGTGTGAAAAGATTTTGAGATAATTGACAGGTTTTGATTGGATTGAATTTTTTTTATTATTGCAATCATATCAGAGCTAGAACAAAAAGGGATTATTCTTGTGATGTAGTAGACAATGCTTTCATTTCCAAAAGCAAAGAAAACCTGTACAAAAACTCATTTGAAATATGTTTTAAAGCATGTGTAGAAAGTTTGACTATGGCCTGTTTATTTTTGTAATTTTATTTATTCCTCGAACCATGCTAGAATTGAGGCACACATTGTTTGATAATACAGGGCCTGGAGGTGAGAGGTTATGATGAAAGAAATGTCTGTAGCAAGTGTGCATTTACCTTTATTATGACTCATGTGTTGAGTACCCCAAACCATCAGAAGGACTGTGATGAAAGTGAAAATACACTGGCCAGTCTGAGGAAAAAACTAGTATAGTCATGGGCCCTTTAGAATATAACTAAACTAGACCTACTAGCTATCTTCAAAATGGAGACCCCAAATCTTAATCTGCAATATTTTAGCCTTCAGTTTAATGATTAGTCCACAATTTGTTTGGCTTAATAGGTTAACTCTTTTTTCAGCCACCAGGTTCCAGATGCTACCATGATGCCAACCAGACTTCCCTGGGAAGACTACCCCACCAATGTGTCCTAGAGCCCTACTTCCTCAAAGCCCTGCCCCACTAGGAAAAGAGAGAGACAGGCTGGGAGTATGGATTGACCTGCCAACATCCATGTTCAGCTGGGAAGCAATTACAGAAGCCAGACCTTCCACCTTCTGCACCCCATAATGACTCTGGATCCATACTCCCAGAGGGATAAAGAATAGGAAAGCTATTTGGGGAGGGAATGGTATACAAAGTTCTGGTGTTGGGAATTGTATGTAGTTGTACCCCTCTTTTCCTATGGTTTTGTCAGAGTTTCCTTTTTATAAATAATAATAAAAAAACTACTATCTGAAGCAGAAGGTTTTACAAAACTAAGGTGATTATTATTTAGGCTCAAAATAAATAATACTGGAAGAATATACTGAAGAGTACAAGAGGATGCTCTAGGTAGGGTAGGATGACATGGCAATTAGAAACTGAAGTATAGAATCAAGGGATTGCTAAACAGACATGATGGTCCTAGACCTCAAATAAATCCCTTTCTCCATTGTTACTGGTCATCTCTATAAGGAACAACAAAATAAGCCTTTTTGTGGGCCCCCCACAGAAACTTGCCCTCAACTTGGATCAACAACGGTAGAGAATGTTCCATCTTAAAAAGGGAGCATGAGCAACATACTTTATGTTACACCTGAGGAAGATGGGTCAATACTGGGGCAGCTTGGAATGTTCCTAATGATGACCACAGAATGAGAGCTCAGATCTACAGGGAAGCAGAGGTTACATAGGCTCCTAAGCTCAATATGGACCCCAGACCAAATAAAATTGATGGGGTTTACAGTCAAGAATTTTTATACCTCTTTCCCATATTAGGGAGCTACTGTCTTCCGTGATCCAGCTGTCTTTTCCTATTCCAGCCATGACGTCATCTCCCCAGACAATAACTTGGATCCACCTGCATATCAGATGTCAGTCTCAGGGAAAAAACCAAAAAACAAAAAGCTAGTATACCCACAGGCCCTTTTGAATATAACTAAAATATGCCTACTAGATATCTACAAAATGGAGACTCCCCAACTCTTCATCTGCACTATTCCAGCCTTTAGGTGCATGATTGATCAACAGTTTGTTTGGCTTTGTATGCTTACTCTCTTTCAACCACCAGGTTCCAGATGCTAGCATGTTGCCGACCAGATTTCCCAGGACAGATGACCCCACCATTGTGTTCTGGAGCTCTGCTTCCTCAGAGCTCCACCCTACTAGGGAAAGAGAGAGGCAGGCTGGGAGTATGGATTGACCTGTCAATGCCCATGTTCAGCAGGGAAGCAATTACAGAAGCCAGACTTTCCATCTTCAGCATCCCACATGACCTTGGGTTCATACTCCCAGAGGGATAAAGCATAGGAAAGCTATCTGGGGAGGGGATGGGATATAGAGATCTGGTGGTGGGAATTGTGTGTAGTTGTACTCCCTTATCCTATGCTTTAGTCAATGTTTCCTTTTTATAAATAAAAAATATATAAATAAAAAAGAATCAAGGAGTTGGAGAGTTAAGGAAGAGGAATATGTCAATGAAAATGATATATGACATTTTAAAAATATTTATTTATTCCCTTTTGTTGCCCTTGCTGTTTTATTGTTGTAATTATTATTGTTGTTGTTATTGGATAGGACAGAGAAAAATGGAGAGAGGAGGGGAAGACAACGAGAGGGAGAGAAAGATAGACACCTGCAGACCTGCTTCACCACTTGTGAAGTAACTACCTTGCAGATGGGGAGTCGTGGGCTCAAACCGGGATCCTTACACCGGTCCTTCTGCTTTGCGCCATGTGCACTTAATCTGCTGAGCTACTACCCGTCTCCCGATATATGACATTTTTATCATACATATTTATATATTATGTTTGTACACATTTTCTCTTCTTTTACTTTCCCTTTTTTAGTGTTTTTCTCAAGAAGTTTGGTTAAGTCCTTCCTCAGTGTTTTAAATTATACTTACTTGTTATAATATGCACAATTGACATACACCATATACTATGACACTTCCGTTTAAAATATTTTCCTCTGGGATAAATTATTGTTTGTTTTTTTATTGTAAAGTTACTTGGTAGATTACTAAATTGCCAAGACTTCCTCTTAAGTAGGCCAGAAATTTCCTCTGAATATTCCATTTGTTCAGTCACTCTCATTTTTCTCTTGATGATCTCTTTCTTGGAACCTTCTGCACCTGTTAAAATCCAGTTGGCTTTCTTTGAGCCTCCTGCTGGAGTTGTCATCCCAGAACTTCCATTCACTCTCATTGAGTGAGTTCAGTTCCCCTCCCTACTGTGTTGGAGCCCTATTGTTTGCATCCCATGCCTTCTTCTTTTTCCTTCATCCTTTATTGTGGGGGAGTAGCTCATCTAGTAGTTTCCTAGATATTGTAGCTGCAAAGATAATCTATTTTTGAAAAGATAATTTCTATATCTAAAATGTCTGGGTAATTCTTCTATATTGGATTCAATTTTCTCTCACCTTTGGTAGTGTTGCTGTATTGATTTATTGTTTTATTATTTTTTTGTTTTCTACCCACTGGTTTTGCTAATAAGAATTTGAGAGACATTAATATATCTTTTTAAAAAGAGGATATTTTCTCTCCACCTAATTTTAGATTTTCACATTCTCCCTATTATTTTGAAACAGCACATTAAATGGTTTTGTAGTGAATAAATTTTATTCACTGCACTTAAGTACTGAGTCTTTCAGTCTGACACTCACATTTTTCATATTTAGAAATTATTATTAATTGTATAATTCTGGATCCATTTATTATTTTTTTCTAGAACTCCTTTTTGCCGGTTGTTATATAACCTTGACTGATCCTTACTTACTTCAGTTTTCTCTTTACTCCAGTTTTCTGAGATATTTCTTTAACATTATTTCCCAAGACTCTTTGTTGAATTAAAATTTTTTCCTAACATACTTTTAATTTTTGTGGGTGTTCTCTTACATTCTGAACGCCCTCTCTTTTTGTAATATCATGTTCTTGTCTCACAAGAACACTCAATATTTCTTAAATTGCTTTTGGAAGATAATAGTCATAAAATGTTGCCTTTAGTCTTGGGCATGACATGGAAATAAACAAAAACAAATTTTGTCTTTTGGGATTTGGTGATTAGTACTGGGCACGAGATGTAAATTAAATATTTGTTCTTATGACTAATTCCAAGGAGATATTTCTTCATGTCTCAGAACTGGAAGGACTGTCTGCAAATGTCATGGAGGTCTGTAACTGGTGTCACTGAGAATTTTAGATAAGGGCAGTATTTAGGTGAGTTGAGGAAGCATGAGTAATGGGGTATCTATGTAAATGTAAAACTTGATTTGCTCAATCTTTTTCTCAGCATCAAATGCAGTAGATTTTTTTCATAATAAAGTGTCATTTTCTCAATACCATTCACTATCCATTTCTTGCTCCATTTCAGGTTTGAATTGTGGTTTCCAAGCCATTCACAAATTAGCATAATATTTGCAACAATTGCTCATAGCGGCTGAAGAACATTTTGAAACTTAAACAAAAATACTCGAATTTGTGTATGTGTGGATCTAGACGTAACATTGTGAAATGTGACATCAATTTTTCCTTGGCAAGAAGAGGGATATTGAGTTGGGAGTAGATTTATTTTTAAATAATGTTGTGGAAAGATATATGTAATAAAAAAAATGAAATAAAACCCAGCTTGATTTAAATAATTTGACTTAAACTCTGATCTGAGTTTATCATTGAAATTTAACAAAGAATTTTGAATGTTTTTTGTAGAAATATAACTACAAACATTGTTTTTTTTACATTTAATTTATACTTTACTTGAAAATATATTAGAATTTTGTATAGGGCACCAAAGTAAAAAACCAGTGGTGAGGGGTAGATATGTAGCTTCCTGGGCCAGTGGGGGGTGGGAGTGGGCGGGAGGGATGGGTCACAGTCCTTTGGTGGTGGGAATGGTGTTTATGTACACTCCTAGTAAAATGTAGACACATAAATCAGTAGTTAATTAATATGAGAGGGGGAAATCAATTGTATGTCTCAAAGTTTCTCAAAAGACAAACTGAATCTTTTTAATATATAGGCTATGTATTTGATATGCGGACTCTCTCAAAAGCCTAGACCAAGTAGATTAGAAGCATCCAAAAAAAAAAAAAAGAAGCATCCAATAGCACAGCTATATACAAGATACTGGGTACTGTACAGCAAACCATAACAAAGGGACTTTTCAAAGTTAACCCAATTAACAAATAATGTGATGATAATATTAACTATCGATTGTCTTTTTGAACCCTAAGACAGCAGGAACCTCACATCTTCACTATAGAGCCCCTACTTCCCCCAGTCCTGGAACCCTTGGATAGGGCCCACTTTCCCGTATGCATCTCCCAATCCAAACCAAATAATATTGCATCCGCCGATCACAACCTAACCAAAGCAACGATTGCCACCTCAACATGCTTCACCTCAGACTGTGTCCAGAGACTTCACGTGTGGAATGACAACCCTTCAACTTCATTACTCGGGTGAGACCTTTCCTTTTATAGTACACTCTAATTTCATCTCAGGTAGTTCACTTTCTAACAAAGTCCCATAATCTATATATACATCAGTTTCTGTGAGAGAGAGCTTATGTGCACACGTATTCATAAACTACTGCAAAATATATACCTGAAAGCAGAAGTACACTATAGTTTGCAGTGAGTACCTCCCTAACACTTCCTCTCCACTATTCCAAGCTTGGGATCCATGATTGCTCAACAAATTGTTTGGCTTCATATGTTAACTCTCTTTTCAATCACCAGGTTCCAGATGCCACCAGGATGCTGGCTAGGCTTCCCTGGATTGAAGACCCCACCAATGTGTCCTGGAGCTCAGCTTCCCCAGAGACACACCTTACTAGGGAAAGAGAGAGGCAGACTGGGAGTATGGACCGACCAGTCAACGCCCATGTTCAGCGGGGAAGCAATTACAGAAGCCAGACCTTCTACCTTCTGCAACCCTCAACGACCCTGGGTCCATGCTCCCAGAGGGCTAGAGAATGGGAAAGCTACCATGGGAGGGGGTGGGTTATGGGGATTGGGTGGTGGGAATTGTGTGGAGTTGTACCCCTCCTACCTTATGTTTTTGTTCACTAATCCTTTCTTAAATAAAAAATTAAAAAAAAAAAGAATTTTGTAGACATTTATATAATTCTAATTTTAAAAGTCTCACCACTGTCAGAATTTTCAAACATATAAAATCTCAATTATAACAATAGCATTGTTGCTAAAGCAAAGGCATGGGAAATAAAATTAATATATATTTTTTATATTTGACTTTATTACTGATCACTACTAGCCCAACAGGCAACACCAGACTAGAGTGATTATAACTGTATTGTTACAGTCATTTTTCTTTCAGTTATTACTTTACATTTACTTTACTTTTTTTTTTTTACATTTACTTTTCAATTTCCTTTCCTTCTTTCTGCCTTCCTCTCTTTCTTTTTCACTTGAGTATTCTTAGTTCCTGAGACATCAAGGTAAAGAGACAAAAAGAAAGGGTGAGAGAGATGTTTTCGCCAGTGTATCTAGGGGAGGGACTTGAACCTGGATTGCTTACAAGGCAATACAGTGCACAATCCAAGTAAAGCTTCGTTTTTTTTTTTTCCTATGAATGTACACTAACTTTATCAAGATAAGAGTAGCAATCATATTTTATTACAATTAAAAAAATAAAAGACTTTGGGCAGCTTTGGTTGGGGTTTACATTGCGGTTATTTAGGTATAGCAAAATATGTGAAGGGGCAAAAGTTGCCTAGTCATTATGGTCAAAAGCCATGAGTCTTTTTTTTTTCTTTCTTTTTTTTAAGTATTTATTTATTTATTCCCCTTTGTTGCCCTAGTTGTTTTCTTGTTGTAGTTATTATTGTTATTGTCATTGTTGGATAGGACGGAGAGAAAGGGGAAGACACCTGCAGACCTGCTTCACCGCCTGTGAAGCGACTCCCCTGCAGGCGGGGAACAGGGGGCTCGAACCGGGATCCTTACGCAGGTCCTTGTGCTTTGCGCCAAGTGCGCTTAACCCGCTTCGCTACTGCCTGATTCCCAGCCATAAGTCTTTTAAGCTAGTTTTACCAAAGCTCAGCTCCAGCTCTTCAGGCCCTGGGAGAAGCAGCATGGCATAGCATGGCCTGTTTTAAATAGCATTTATTAGGACCAGGTGGCAACTCACCTGCTAGAGAACACATATTACTAAGGGCAAGGACCTGAGTTTAAACACCCTATTCTCACCTGTAGAAGGGAGGTTTCATGAGCAGTGAAGCAGTGCTTCAGGCATCTTTCCTTTTTGTCATTCTCTTACCCTTTCTCTATCTCTGTCAAAAAGAAGGAAAAGAGGGGCTGGGTGGTGGTGCACCTGGTTGACCGCACAGGTTACAGTGTACAAGGACCCAGGTTAGAGCCCCCGGTCCCTATCTGCAGGGGGAAATCTTCACAAGTGGTGAAGCAGGGATGCAGGTGTCTCTCTGTCTCTCTCCCTCTCCATTACCCCCTTCCTTCTCAATTTCTGCCTGTCTCTATCCAACAAATAAATAAAGATAATAAAAACAATTTTAAAAAAAGGAAAAGGGGAAAAAATGACTGCCAGGACAACCTCACCAGTATATCCTAGAACCCAACCTCCCCAGAATTCAACCACACTAGGGAAAGATAGGAACAGGCTGTGGGTTTGGATCAACTTGCTAATGCCCATTTCCAGTGGAGAAGCAATTACAGAAGCCAGACCTCCCACCTTCTGCACCCCATGAAGATCTTTGATCCATACTCCCAGAGGGATAAAGAATAGGGAACCTTCCAATGGAGGGGAAGGGATACAGAACTCTGCGGGTGAGAATTGTATGGAGTTGTAACCTCTTATCCCACAATCTTGTCAATCATTATTAAATCACTAACAAAATAAAATAAAGAAAAAATGGCTGCCAGGAGTGGTGCAGTTCATTATGCAGGTACTGAGACCCAGCAATAATGCTGGTGGCAAAGTAAAAATGCATATGGAAAGAAAAACGTTTACTTATTTATCTTTTTGGCATCGCTGGAGTCTCATGCATGTGTAATATGACTGCTCTGGGCCAATTTTTCGTTCAGATCAATAGCTAGATAGACAAGACAAGACACAAAGGGAGAGACACCACAGCACCAGAACTTCCCTTGCTGCCACTGTAGCGCCACCTATATGGGGTGTCAGGGACAGGCATGACACTGACTCTGAAATATTTCTCTGGCCCCCAGATTTTTTTAAACTTTAAACATGACAGCTGAATCCTCACTTTACTTCTTCCCTGGACCTTTTCATTTGAGGGTCCTGGTTATTCTATTAGATTTAGACATAAATTAAGGTCTGCCGAGTCAATTGGTCTCTAAATTGCTTTCTAGGGGGCTGGGTGATGGCAATGGCACACATGGTTGAGTGCACATATTACAATGAACAAGGACTCAAGTTCAAATCCCCAGTCCCCACCTGAAGGGGGAAAGCTTCACAAGTGGCGAAGCAGTACTGCGGGTGTCTCTCTGTCACTCTCCCTCTCTACCACCCCTTCTCCCTCAATTTCTGGCTGTCTCCATCCAGTAACTAAATAAAGATTTAAAAAAATAAATTAGGTTCTTATCTTTCTTCCTCTCCTCTAAATGGTACTGGGGTGCAAAGATTGTGAAAACAAACAATTTTATTTTTGTCTAACAGACTCTTGTTGAGGTAGTGAATGACACCAGATGCTGTTTTTTTTCTTATTTTTTCTTAGCAATTTATAAGATTATAAGATAATACAAGTTTAGTTCCTCATCACTCCCACCACCAAAATTTGGAAAACAAGTTTTCTTTTTTTTATATATATTTGATAAGACAAAGAAATTGAGAGGGGAGAAGGGATGTAGAGAAGGAGAGGAACATAGATACTTGTAGACCTACTGTACACCACTCCTGAAGCCACCCTCTGCCCCCTCACAGACGGAGAGAAGGGGCTTGGTTGATCATGGTAACATGTACACTCAACTGGGTGCACCATTGCCCAGACTCCAACACCATACATTCTTATAGACAGCTACTTGTGGTGAGATATGGAATGCCTAGTATCTTTGAGATGGGAATCAGTGAAAAATATTAGCTTTTGGGAGTAGAGGTTATATAGAAATAATCTTTCTCTATAACAGTGAAGACACACAGTGCTAATTAGGGAGTGGTTTTTTTTTTTTTGGAAAGGTGAAAATTCTACAAGACCTAGAAGATGGGTAAAATGTGTACATACAGAGTAGTTGGAAGCATCTAGATTTGGAAATACAATTGTGAGCAAGATACAAATAGGCTTCACATGTATGTGAATGTATGTGAGTGAGTAGGTGAGGGTGGGGAGAGAGGTAGAGAGGGAGAGAAATTTCACCTTGCGTGAACTGAAGAGAGTGCTGGAAAAATGAGTTGGGAATAAGATGGAGTAAAAGAAGCCCCAGTTGATGCAGGGTCTTGGAAAAAATTCTCTGGTTACATTTAAAAAAAAATATTTATAAAATGGAAACACTGACAAGACCATAGGATGAGAGGGGTACAATTCTCACCACCAGAACTCCCTATCCCATCCCCTCTCCTGTTAGCTTTCCTATTCTTTAACTCTCTGGGAGTATGGACCCCAGGTCATTATGGGATGCAGAAGGTGGAAGGTCTGGCTTCTGTAATTGCTTCCCTGGTGAACATGGGCGTTGGCAGGTCAATGCATACTCCTAGCCTGTCTCTTTCTGGTGGGGCAGGGCTCTGGGGGAGTGTGGCTCCAGGAAACATTGGTGGGGTCATCTGCCCAGGGAAGTCTGGTTGGCATCACGGTAGCATCTGGAACCTGGTGACTGAAAAAAAGAGTTAACCTATAAAGCCAAATAAATTGTTGACTAATCATGAACCTAAAGCCAAGAATATTGCAGATATTTCCATTGTGGAAATAGCTAGTAGGACTATTTTAGGTATATTCCAAAGGGCCCATGACTTTATTAGTTTTTGCCTAAGCCTGACATCTGATATGCAGGTGAACCCGAGTTATAGTATGGGGAGATAGTGTCATGGCTAGAAAAAGGGCTAGAAAGCTGGATAAAGGAAGAGAGTAGCTCCCAAATATGGGGAAAGTGGATAAATATTGTTGACTGTAAACCCCATCAATTTGATCTGGTGCCCTTATTCAGCATAGGAACCTATGTAACCTCTGCATCCCTGTAAGTCTGAGCTCACATTCTGTGGTCATGAGCAGGAACATTCCAACTTGCACCAATTTCAGGACCCATCTTCCTCAGGTGGTAGATAGAGTTATGTTATCCAGCTTCTTTTTGGAGGATGGAATATTCTCTACCATTGTCAATCCACATTGAGGGCAAAGTCCTATGGGACCCCACAGAAGGGTATTATGGTGTTCCTGATGGAGATGACCAGTTTTGAACCTGTAGAACAGTGAAGATAGTTGTACCATGGGGAAAAAGGTCATTTGTAGGTAATTGTGAGTTATTTTAATTACTAACAATCAAGCAAAACAAAAGGGAATGATTAATATAGCACTCATTTGTATGTAATTAGTCTTCATATCTGTAGCAGTCCAGAGAAAGCAGGAAGCAATGTACATTACCAACTTCACAACCAGGTTCTTTTTGTATAAAGACATTTTCAAGAGCCAATTTTTTTTTTTTTTTAGTGTCTTTGCTTAACTATAATGAAAGCAAAGTAAAGCAGGAAGGGTGAGGGCCAGGAAAATTTGAGATGATTTTCCCCTTGTTATATAATGAAACTTAAAAAAAAAAAAGTAGATAAGAGCATCAGTAAACCCGTTTCTTTGATTTGGAGCCAAACCAAAATGTCCTCTTTTCTTTTGCTTGTTTTTTTAAAAAAGCTGAATGTTAACCAGTAAGTCAGTTTCATTCTTTGCTTATGCTGGTAAAATATGCAACACCTGTCAAAGAAAAACTCATAACCGTTTTTTTGTTAACATGATCACAAGAAGGTACTTGTGAAAATTAATCTCAGGCATGGCTTGCCAGCCTTAGAATGATGATGAGGAACATTTAGAGGGAGGAGCTGATTCTGAGCTAGTCTCTTTTTTAAAAAAAATATTTATAAAATGGAAATATTGGCACGACTATAAGATAGTAGGGGTACAGTTCCACACAATTCCCACTAGCATAACTTCGTATCCCATCCCCTCTCTTGAAAGCGAGTTAACCTCTTTTATAAAACAATTAACAAGGATGCTTTAAACACTGTAACTTAAAATACTGGCCTAGTATCAAAGATTCCAATACTGACCCTGCCATTAATTGGCTATATGATTGAGAAAAGAAAAATCATCTTGATCTCTATTTATTTTATAATTCTCAAATACCGGGAGTTAAAGTAGTTTATTTCAAGCTAAAAAATGAAGAGGGCCAGAGAGATATCAGAAGTGTCAAAAGGCAAGTGTCCAGGTGCTGGTTCGATTTACTACTACTAATGTTGTTACTTCTAAACCTAGTGCACAATAAACAAAAATGTGTGTGTGTACACTAATTCTTTTTAGACACACATCTATACACATTTTTGTACACAACCACTTGTAGTTCTGTTAAGCTAAACATGAATTCAGTTGGTATTTCCAACTCCAGAAGGATAAGTCTAGCTTTTTACCCTTACTATTTGCAACATCACACTCTGACAGTGAGAACCTGGTTCATCCCATCTGGCATTCACTTCTTTCATTGTTGCACTATATTGTACATTTATAGTGACATCAACGTTTAATTACTTTCATTTATTTATTGTATAGAGACAGCCAGGAATTGAAAGAGTAGGGGATTTAGGGAGATAGAGACAGAGTGCTTCACCATTCATGAAGCTTTCTCTCTGTAGGTGGGGACTGGAGGCTCGAACCCGGGTCCTTGCACATTGTAACATGTGCGTTTCACCAGGTGTGCCACCACCCCATCCCTTCAACATTTTTATTATACAAGGACTCGTTGCTAACCAAGCACACATCTGGAACTCCATAATTTTTTGCTTTATTGTTCTTTATTGGGAAGTTAATGGTTTACAGTACAGTTGTTGGCACATGGGTACAATTTCTTATCTCACCAAGGTAGTATTTGCAAAGCACTCTCATCCCCCCAATCAGGTCCATCAACATGTACCAGGACCTGAAAGCCTCCCTCTCACCAACCCACTCTCTGTCTTCCTTCCCTCCCTAAGTTATTTGCTTTTGTACAATACAACATCAGTTTAAGTTTTACTTTGTGTCTCCCCTTTCTGTTATTGTTTCTTAAGTTCCACCTATGAGTGAGATCATCCCATATTCATTTTTTCTCTTTTTTGACTTAACTCATTTACCACAATTCCTTCAAGTTTCATCTAAGGTGAGGTGAAGAAGATGACTTCATCATTTTTAATAGCTCAGTAAATATACTACAACTTTCTCCGCCACTCATTTGTTGTTGGACACCTAGGTTGCTTCCAAGTTTGGGCTATTACAAATTGTGCTTGCATTTTTGCATAACCACTGTGCTGTTTTTCCAGCTCAAAATTCATAATTTTTATGAAATGCAGTTTGCCTATTTTGTTATTGTTTCCTGTGCTTGTGGTGTAATGCTTATGAAGCTAATGTCATGAAGATTTTCTTTGATTTTTTAAATATTTATTTATTCGCTTTTGTTGCCCTTTTTGTTTTATTGTTGTAGTTATTATTATTGTCATTGTTGTTGGATAGAACAGAGAGAAATGGAGAGAGGAGGGGAAGACAAAGAGGGGGAGAGCAAGGTAGACACCTGCAGACCTGTTTC
The DNA here is from genome assembly GCF_950295315.1 of Erinaceus europaeus. Classification (NCBI taxonomy): domain Eukaryota; kingdom Metazoa; phylum Chordata; class Mammalia; order Eulipotyphla; family Erinaceidae; genus Erinaceus; species Erinaceus europaeus. The sequence goes on along the minus strand of NC_080180.1, from coordinate 36,557,599 downwards.
ACGTCCTGTGAAGCTACTCCCCTGCAGGTGGAGAGCTGGGGGCTCAAACCGGGCTCCTTATGCTGATCCTTGTGCTTTGCGCCATGTGCATTTAACCTGCTGTGCTACCACCCGACTCTCTGTTTTTCTTTTAAGAGTTTTAAAGTTTCAGTTTCTACACTTGGATATTTGGGCCATTTTTGAGTTATTTTTTGTAGATGATGTAAAATAAGATTTCAATGTCATTTCTTTGCACAAATAAGGGACATTTTCTCCAAGCCATTTGTTAAAAAAAAACAAAAAAACTATCTTTTCCCTGCTACACTTGGTACCCACATCAAAAAATCAATTTGGCAATGTATGGTTTCTCCATTCTATTCTATTGATCTATATGTCTGTTCTTATGCCAGTACTATTCTGATTTAATTACTGTAGATAAAATGTGTAAGTTTTCCAACTTTGTTGTTTTCGTTTTTGTTAAGGTTGTCTTGGCTGTTTGTGGTCCCTTGCAATTCTTTTTGACTTTGAAGATTAGTTTTTCCATTTCTGTGAAAAAGGAAGCTGAAAGTTTATCAGGATTGCTTTGAACCTGTCTATACTGGTATTGACATTTTCACAATGCAGGTGGGAACTGGAGCCTTAACTAATCTTCTACCACTTTGATTAGATAGATTTCTATATATTTAATGCATTTAGATACTTTATGCATGGAATTGATTTGCTAATGCCCCTTTTCAGATTCTTGACTGTTGTGAAAATGATTTGGGTGTGCCAATCTTGCATCCTATAGCTTTTCTGAGTTTATTTACGAGCTCCAGTAGCTTTTTTGTGTGTATCATTGGGATGGACTATATACAGGACTCTGCCATCTGAAAACAGGTGCCTTTTCACCTTATTATTTCCAATTTCAATATCTTTCATAGCTTTTCCTTTCTGATTGTCACGATGGAACTTTCATTATATTGTTGAATATCATCAACAGGGAAAGAAGATGTCCTTATCTCTTTCCTGACCTTAAAGAAAAAGGTTTCAGGCTTTCAACATTTAATATGATGTGAATTGTAAATTATACACAGTATCACTTAATGAAGAGTTTTTCTTTATTTATAATCTTCTGAGAGCTCTTATCACAAAAGACTGTAGCATTCTGTTAAATATCCTATTCTGTGCCCATTGATATAGTTTTGTGGATTTTTCTTTCATCCTACTAATTGTATTATATTATTTATATTAAACCACATTTATATTCCTGGAATTAATCCCACATGGTCATGGTGAATCTTCCTTTTGATGTGTTTTTGGATTTAATTTGTGAATGTTTTGCTGATTACTTTGCATCATGTTCATCAAGAATGTGGGTCAGCACTTGTGATGTCTTTATCTTGGAATCTTGCTAGCTTCACATCATTAGTTAAAATAAGTTACCTTTCTGGTTTAGAAACATACTTTACAGTGTGTTGGTTATTTATTAAGCTATTATACTGGAGGGAGTAACAGTGTGCAGGTGTGAGCTGTCTGAGTCTGCTCAACATCTCCACCCACCCATCTGTCCACCTGCCCATCTATATATCTGCCCTGCCACCCCTGTGGCCCAATCTTGGCTGCAGTTGGGAGAGTGGGACCTGAACAGCTGTGATAGCAAAGAACCAGGAAATACTGTAGAAAGACTCAATATTACAGAATTTTAGAATTTTTTCTGGTTGTAAACTCAGTTTAACGGTGATGTTCCACTTTCCCCATCATTTCTCCCTTTCTGGGAGTATGGACCAATTTTTTTTTTTTTGAGGTACAGAAGGTGGAAGATCTCTCTTCTTTGTTAGATACAGGTGTTGGCAGGTCAATCCATACTCTCATCCTGTTTCTAACTTTCCCTAGTAGAGTAGGACTTTGTGGAGATGAGGTTCTAGGATATGTTGGTGAGGTCATCTGCCCAGCAAAGTCAGGATGGAATCTTAGTAACATCTGCAACTTGCTTGCTGAAAGGCTGTAAGATATAAAGAAAAACTGTTTAGTGAACAGGAATCAAAAGCCAAAGCAGATGAAATTAGGGGTCTTGGGTGGGAAGAAGCTAGAAAGTCTATTTAGGTATGTTCTAAGGGGCCCATGGCTTTAGTAATTTTTGTTGAGCTTGATAGCTAACATGTAGGTGTACTAAAAATATTGTCTGGGCAAATGGTGTCAGAGTTGAGAATAGGACTAGAAAGCTGAATTAGGGCAAATTTATATACTTGAAAAAGTATAAAAATACAATTAACTGTTCATATATATTCTTATTAACACAAGAGCCTGTGTCATCTCTGAGTCCCTGTCACTGAGCTCACAGTCCATTGCAAGAGCCGGGAGCATTCTAGTCTGCACTCATTACCGGACCTGTCTTCCCTTTGAATAATGAGGCAGTCCCTACCATTGCTGCTTCATAGTGAGGGCAAAGTCCTGGAGAGGCCCACAAGAGGGCTTACGCTGATGTTCTTGTTGTAAGTGAACAGCGATGGTGGAGGGAAGTATCGTTTAGAAGTCTAGGCCCATCATATGATGCAGGAATGCAAGGATTCCCTGACTAGAGAATTAAAAGATACAAATATATATTTAAATTGAGGGATTAATGGTTTACAGTCAACAGTAAATATAGTTGTTGATACATGAGAAAATTTTTTGGTTTCTGGACCCCCCCCCCCACCTAGGTCCTCTTCCATTATCATGCACCACTGCCCCCTCCCACACGAGAGTCCTTTACTTCGGTGCAATACAACAAATCCAGCCCAAGTTCTGTTTTGTGTTTTCCCTTCTGTTCTTATTTCTCAACTTTTGTCTATGACTGAGATCATCCCATATTCATCCTTCTCTTTCTGGCTTATCTCATTTAAAGTGATTCCTTCAAGTTCCATCCAAGATTAGGTGAAGATAGTGAATTCATCATTTTTCATAGCTGATTAGTATTTCATTGCATATATATATATATATATATATATATATATATATATATATATATAATACTTAATGATCCAGCAACACCACTGTTGTCACTTATATAAAGGACTCTTTCCTAAACACTAAGTCGTAGGGATATATGCACCCTTATGTTCATAGTCACATTGTATACAATAACCAAGGAGTAGAAACAACTTAAATGCCCACTGATAGATGTCTAGGTAAAGAAGTTATGGAATATATATTCAATGGAATACTACAACGCAATCATAGACTATGACATTCTATCCTTCTGGACAGAATGAATAGAACTGAAAGTGATTATGCTTAGTGAATTAAGTATAAAGGTAAAAGATGATTACCAGATGGTTTCATTCATATCTGGAATCTAGAAAATTGAAATATATAAACTTTTGTGTGGCATGGGAGGTGGTGCAGTGGATAAAGCATTGGACTCTCAAGCATGAGGTCCTGAGTTCAATCCCAGGCAGCACATGTACCAGAGTCATGTGCTTAAAAACTCCCATACTTTTTTCATAGGGGCTGTACCAATTAGTATCATCACCAGTAGTGCAACAGAATTCTTTTGTTGTTGTTCCCACACCTATGGACATTTAATTTTTGACAAGAGGACCCAAACTACTAAATGGAGAAAGGAGAATGTTTTTAACAAATGGTGTTAGGAAAATTGGGTTGAAATATGCAGAAGAATGAAACTGAACCACTACATTTCACCATTCAAGTAAACTTCAAATAGATGTTAGACCAGAAACTATCAAATACACAGAGGAAAATATTGGCAGCACTCTTTTTTTATCTAAATATTATAGGCATTTTCAAGGATAAAAATCCAATTGCAAGGAATACTAAGACAAAAATAAACCGATGGACTACATTAAATTAAAAAGTTTCTGCATGGATGAATATGGGATTATCTCATAGGCAGAAGTTGAAAAACAAGATAAGAACGGAAAAACCTAAGAAGAACTTGGGCTGGAGTTGGTGTATTGCAACAAAGTAAAAGACCCTGGGGTCAGAAAGAAGGTTCAGGTCCTGGAACATGATGGCAGAGGGGGATCAAGTGGAGGTTGAATTGTTATGTGGAAAACCTGGAATTGTTATGCATGTACAAATTATTGTATTTTACAGTCAACTGTAAACCATTAATTCCCCAATAAAGAAATTAAAAAAAAATTCTGCACAGCAAAAGAAACCACCTCTTAAACAAAGAGATTATTTAAAGATTGAAAGATCTTTATACGCCATACATCAGACAACAGGCTAATAACCAAAGAATATAAAAAGATCACCAAATATAGAAAGCAAAACAAAACAAAAACAAGCAAAAAAAAAAAAAAAAACTAATGGCCTCTTCCAAAAATGGGGAGAAAATATGAACAGAATAATCATTAAAGAAGAGATCCAAAACACCAATGGGCATATGGAAAAGTGCTCCAAGTCATTGATTGTCAAAGAAATACAAATAAATACAACAATGAGATACCACTTCACCCCTGTGAGAATGTCATACATCAGAAAGGATAGCAACAACAAATACTGGAGAGGTTGTGGGGACAAAGGAACCCTCCTACACTGCTGGAAGGAATGCCAATTGACTCAACGCTTGTGGAGAACAGTCTGCAGAACTCTTAGTAGGTTAGAACTGGACCTACCCTATGACCCAGAAATTCCTCTCCTGGGGATATATCCTAAGAAATAAAACACACCCATCCAAAAAGATATGTGCATACCTATGTTCATAGCAGCACAATTTATAATAGCCAAAACCCGGAAGCAATGCAGGTGTCCAAAACCAGATGAGTGCTGACAAAGCTTTGGTATATGTACACAATGGAATACTATTCAGCTATTAAGAATAGTACATTCACCTTCTTCACCTCAGCTTGTATGGAACTTGAAGGAATCATGTTAAGTGAAATTAGCCAGAAAGAGAGGATGAATATGGAATGATCTCACTCATAGACAGAAGTTGAGAAGTAAGGACAGAAAGCCTTGAACATAGTAATGTGTGCACTGAACTGGGAGCACCATGGCCTGGTCCCCTCTAGTATTTTTAGTGGAATGATTCTCTAGGTATATTATCATGTAGTGTGCAAGTAGTGAAATTGTTAATTTCTTCCTCTCTAAGGTGGATTCCTTTAATATCTTTTCTTGCCTGATTGCACTGAATAGTCATGGTGAGAATGGTCATTCTTATCTAGTTCCAGACCTTAGGGGAAATGTTTTTATTTTCCAATAAGTATGATGTCAGTTATTGTGTTTGCCATACATGGCAAATTTTTCTATTATACCCAATTTATTTATTCATTATTATTTTATTAGAGAAATTATGATTTACAAGACAGTTTTTGTCATAAGCAAATTTTTTAAAAATATCTTTTTTATTTATGAAAGAGAGATTCAGAGAGGAAAATACAGAGTGAGACCAGAGCACTGCTCAGCTCTGGCTATGATGGTGCTGTTATTGCTTAAGGGTCTTTATTATAAATGGATATTGGATCTTGTCAAAAATTTTTAGCATTGATTGATATAACCCTGTTATTTTTATCATTCTTTTTTGTTGATGTTGTGTATTACATTGATTGATTTGTGACTGCTGAACGATCCCTGATTCCCAAGAATGAATCCCACTTTGCCTTGGTGAATCATTCTCTTAATATGTTGTTGAATTTGATTTGCCAACATTTTGCTGAGAATCAATGCATCAGTGTTCATCAACGGGCCTAAGTCTTTAGATTTCTTTTCTTTTCTTTTTTTGTTTGTTTTGGGTTTTGTTAGAGAAACAGACAGACAGACAGACAGACAGACAGACAGATACCTTGGCACTGAATCTTTCTTTGCTGAATGGAGGCCAAACTCAAACCTGGATCATGCACGTGGCAAAGGTACACACTATCCAAGTGAGCTTTTTTTTTTTTTTTTCTCCTGGGTTATTGCTGGGGCTTGGTGACTACATTATAAATCCATTGCTCCTGGTGGCTATTATTTTTCCAGTGTTGTTCTTGCTGCTGTTGTTGTTGTTGAATAGGACAGAGAGAATGAGAAAAGTGGGGAAGACAGAGGGGGAGAGAAAGATAGACACCTATAGACTTGCTTCACCACTTGTGAAGCAATGCTCCACCACCTGCCCTGCAGGTGGGGAGCAGGGGGCTCCAGATGGGATCCTTGCCCTGTCCACGTGCTTCATGCCACGTGTGCTTAACTTGGCGGGCTACTGCCAGCCCCCTTCTTCCAAGTGAGATATTTTTGCCAGCCCAGGTCTATGGTTTTCTTTTTTGGTAGAGTCCTTTCCTGCTTGGTTGATCAGGGTGATAATAGTCTCCTATAAGTGTGTTTGGGAGTATTTCCTCCTCTTCAATATACTGGAAAAGTTTGAGAGTAATGGGTGTTAAGGTTTCTTTCTTTCTTTCTTTCTTTCTCTCTTTCTTTCTTTAAAAAAGGAGACATTAACAAAACCATCAGAGGGGTACAACTCCACACAATTCCTACCACCAGATCTCAATATCCCATCCCCTCCCCTGTTAGCTTTCCTATTCTTTATCTCTCTGGGAGTATGGACCCAAGGTCATTGTGAGATGCAGAAAGTGGAAGGTCTGGCTTCTGTAATTGATTCCCCGCTGAACATGGTCATTGACTGGACGATCCATACTCCCAGCCTGCCTCTCACTTTCCCTAGTAGGGTGGGGAACTGGGGAAGTGGAACTCCAGGAAACATTGGTGGGGTTGTCTGTCCAGGGAAGTCTGTTCGGCATCATGCTGGCATATGATATGCTCTCTCTCACAGAACCTGGTCTATATCTAGGCTTTGGGACTTTGTTAGGAAGTGAACCGCCTGGAATGGAATTAGAGAATATTATGAAAGGAAAGATCTCACCCGAGTAATGAAGCTGAAGGGTTGTCATTCCTGGTGTTAAGGTTTCTTTGTTGTTCCTTTCCAGTTGGTTCTTTGAAAATCTTAAAGAATTTGTTAGTATAGTCCTCTGGAACTGGATTTTTATTCCTGGAAAGGTTATTTATTAATGCTTCAATTTCTTCACTAGTGACCGTTTTGTTCAAGCCTACATACTTCCTTTTTAGTCAAGTTTGGCAGGTAGTGTGACTCTAAAGAATCATCCATTTCATTCGGGTTGTTCAATTCACTTTCAGAGAGAAACTCATACTTTTTTCATATGATCCTTTGTATCTCCACATCATTGGTTACAATTTTGCACTCTTATGTCTAGTTGTTATCAGAACTTTTACTTTTTTTTCTCTTGATGAGTCAAGTCAAGCCAGTGTTGTATCTATCTGTCTATCTATTTATTTATAATCATTTCAAAGAACCATTCATCTTTCTTAATCTTTTTTATTTCATGAATCTTTTTGATGATCTTTTTGATTTCTACTTCACTAATTTCTGCTCAGATTTAACTACAATTTCCCCTAGCTGAGTTTTTGGTTCTCTTTGATGCTCTTCTCCTAGTTGTGATTGATATTAGATAGTGTATTTGAGATCTTTCCTCTTTTTCACGTGGCCTTGTATTATCACTATGAAGTTCCCTCTTAGGACTAATTTCCCACACCCCACAGAGTCTGATAGTTGGTCTCTTCATTTTTGTTGTTGTCCAGTCATTTTATAAATTCTCTTTTAATTTCTTTGATGACCTAAGTGTTATTCAGAGGCATGATGTTTAGCTTTCACATTTTGAAGCATATATTTATTACTGCCACCAGAGACATTGCTGAGGCTTGGCATTTGCTTGAGGAATCCATTGCTCCTGGTGGACATCCTACCCTCCCCCCTCTTTATTTGTTTCCTTATAGGACAGAGAAAAATTGAGAGGAGCAGAAGAAGACAGAGAGGGAGAAAAAGGAAACACTTGTAGCCCTGCTTCACTTGTTTCTCTCCTACACGTGGGGACCAAGGACTTGAACCTGGATCCTTGAACATGGTAATATGTACATTCAGTGGGGTGTACCACTGCCCCCCCCCCCCCATGGAGGGCTATTTCCTTTGTGGTTGGTTTTTTAAAATGTTTCTTTCTATATTTTAATTTTTAAATATATCTATGGATGTGTTTGTTTGGTAGAGACAGGAATCAAGAGGGGAAGGTGAAATAGAGATGGAGAGAAAGTGAGACACCTGCAGAACTGCTTGATTGCTTGTGAAGCTTTGCCTGCAGGTGGGTATCAGGGGCTTAAACCCAAGTCCTTGCACAATATAACACATGTGCTTTAACAGGTCTGCCTCCACCTGGTCTTTGTTAATTTTATTTTATTGCCACCAGGGTTATTGCTGGGGTTCAGTGCCTGCATAGCACACTGCTCCTGGTGGTCATCTCCCTTTTTTTCTTTTGTTAATAGAGATAGAGAAATTGAGAGGGAAGGGAGCTACTGTGTGACTGCTGCTACTACATGGCCAATTCTCCCCGGCACTTTTCCAGACCTCACAGTCTTCTCATAAACAAATGTTTGTTCTCTACCTCTATTCTGCTAAAGAGTTAACGGGAGCCCTCTGCAGATGTTTACTGCTTTTTCCATTTGTACAGATTTTTCTTCTACTCTTTTCTTGGATTCTAACCACTTTGGTAAATTCAACTATCTCAATTCAGAGAGTTTTCTGGACTCTTCCCTAGTCCCCTTCTCCCCATGCCATGGCTTTGAAACCCAAGGCACTATATGGGGGCAGTAATGGTATTCTCCTCATTTGTCTTCCATTTTTCAGGCATCTCAGTCCTGTATTACCTGATGTCTTGTGTCCTTGAAGCTTAATTTCAGTTAATTTTATTTCATTTTTGTATGCTTTGTCTTTTTTGACTTGGCTTGCTTTGATTATTTCATGCAGGGGCTTAAATCTGGTCTTGGTTAGTCTATCTTGGGAAGAAGTTGAACATCATTTTGCTCATTTGTTAAATATTGGCAAATACTGCAGCATTTAAAAAGATATATTGCCAGCAAACAAAAAACAGCTGGGGTTGCATTTAGCCCTTAACTCATCAGTTTGTGATCTCTGAGGGAGTAGATTATGTGGACAGCCAAATATGCAAATTTCTATGCAATGGAAGGAATAAGAACCATGATAGAAGTCACTATGGGAGCACATAGTGACTCTATTTCCTGGGTTGTGAATTAAGCATTCTGGAAGAAATGGTGTTTGGACGAGCACTGGATATTGGATGTCATCCAGTAAGAAAGGCAGGGGGGAGTACCCTTTCAGGTCAGATGGCCACCATGAATAAAGGAATATTAATGTGGAATCATTTGACATTTGTTAAAACAGTTTGATTTTCATCAAAACACAATAGGTAAAGTAGAAAATGTTAGTGTGAAGTGGAGAAATAGCCAGCTCATGAAAACCTTCGCATGCTCAAGCACCTGGACTTATTTCTTGGATGCAAGGCAGAGTCATTAAGGGTTCTTAGCAGGGAAATTTGATGTGATGTTATTATTTTGAGGAGATATCTGGTAGGGATGTGGAAGGCAGAGCTGAAGTACACAGACTGACTTTAGGAGGTCAATTGGGAGGCTGGTAGATTAACCCTTGGAAGAAATTGCAGGGCCTGAATTGTGATGTTTGGTTAGGGATAGACATTCAATGACAGAGATGAGAATGATTTAGAATATAAGATGCCAGAACACTTTGACTTACTGAGTGTGAGGGAATGAGGGAATGGGTGTGGATATAAAATAAGTTCCAGGCCTTTGGCTAGAATTGCCACATGGAAAATGCTGAGATGAATTGTTAGGAGTTTTTATGGGGGAGGAACAATTCTAGGGTAGAGAGAACTTGGGAAATGCTGTGCTTGAAGTAGGCATGAGTGCATGTTCTTTCTGCATGCAACCTATGTCTGGCCATTTGTCTCACTTCCTTCACACCACTTCCCACTCATCCATTTTGAAATCAAGCCTAACATAATGGTAAAGACAAAAGTTATGAGAATTTACTCTCTGGTGCAGGGAGCCATTGTCTCCAAGTCAACTTCCTCCTTGCAGAACTCTAGCCATTGATAACTTTATCAACAGTTAGCAGTTTGCTAATGGGATGCATTGGATCGACCTTCTCGTGGTGTATCCCGTGAGTACCCATTCATTGGGGAAACTGACTATCCTTCCTAGCCGACTGAATCCACATGGATCCCAGTCACTTTCAAAGCCAGCAACAAGCAGCTCCTGACAGCTTTCAACCTGATGCTGTTGACTGGCTACGGAAGAAGGGCAAACGCTAGAAGAAGAAGAAGTTTGCTAATCTGGAGCAAGCAGTTTAGGAATGCCATATTAGATTGAAAATATGGTCTATGACTTTAGTCTGGAGCTATCACTCATAACAGTACAGTGAATGATAAGATTGTCTGTGGTATTATGTTGCTATGTTATTGAAACAGTTTGATGTTTGTTCTAGCTGGACCCCTTACATAATGGGAGACGTAGATCAAGTCACTCAAACTTGAGCCTGTTTCCTTATTTGTACCATGGGTATGATCTTACAGGGTAATTGGAAAAGTTAAATATGTCAGACATTCTGCATATGTTAGTGATTATTTACATTTTTACCCCATTTTAAATTCTATTTGCTAAGATTGGGGGCATTTTATGACAAAATTTGAGTGATATTTTGCTTCATCTCAAAGGTGACTGGAACCATAAGCAGTAAAAGAAAGAACTTGAGGATAGAGTGCAAATTTATTTTATTTCATTGCACTGCCATCTCATTTCTTCAAACTTCCATTTCTGCCTTGATTTCAGTATCTTCCTAAAGATCCCCAGTGGGCCAGGGTTTGGTATAATAATACAAGTGCTAAGGTACTGTCTTAGAACCCTGAATGGATATTAGAATCACATACGAAGTTTTAAACATATACTGATGCCAGGCCACTCTGTGAGACCTAAAGATATCGAATAACTATGAGCAATAGTTCTTAGGATGAGGCTCCAAATCGTTTTATGGACATTATTTTCATTGGGGGATATTAGAGGCAATGGATTATGGAGAAAGGTAGTCATTTCAGTTTTAAATATGTCAAGAAAATACAGGTTATAAAATAATGCTAATTCTGTTTCCACTAAGCAATATTGTACCAGGTATATCTGATTGTGATGAAGTTGGTTTTAGTATGATACCTATTTTCTAAAGCTTCTGTTTTTTTGATGCACATCAGACCTGGGAAACATTACCTTAGCCTTTATTTCTCCCTGTTCTAGTGGGAGGTAGGGTTAAAATTAGTACTGTTTGGAGATGAATGTTTGCTTCTTGGGACATGGGTTTGGCCATCAGGGGGCTGGTAGCTAAACTTTTGAATCTCTGACTTTTTTGACATTAAAGTATCCCTGATATCTTGGGGCCAGGCAGTGGTGCTCCTGGTTAAGTGCTCACATTAGAGTGCACAAGGACCCACCTTTCCGTCCTTCCCCTGGTCTCCACCTGTGGGGGGAAAGCTTCATGAGTGATGAAGCCGGGCTACAGGTGTGTCTCTCTATCTTTCCTTCTCTATCTTCCCCTTCACTTCCAATTTTTCTTTATCTCTATCCAATAGTAAATAAATACAATTTAAATATATATGTTTGTGGTCTGGGAGGTGGCACAATGGATAAGGTACTGGACTCTCAAGCATGAGGTCCCGAGTTCAATCCCTGGCAGCCATCAGCACATGTACCAGAGTGATATCTGGTTCTTTCTCTCTCCTCCTATCCCTCTCATAAATAAATAAATAAATAAAAAAAATATTTTTAAAAATAAAGTCTCCCTGTAAGAAAAATATTGAAACTTGCTTACAAAACAGATACACAAATATAAACATTTTCTCTTTTCAAGAAAAATGAGACTGACAACTTGATACTGCCTTTTCTGTTGTAAGGTTGGCCAAGATGTAGAGTATTGAAATTATTTGGTTTAAAGAAGAAGAAAAGGTTTGTATATGAATACAATAAGTTTGTCAGTCACAGTGAATATAATTATAGAACATAGGGCCCAGGGGGTGGTTTAGCAGTAGAGTATATCCCTTCTACAAATGAGACCCTAGGCTTGATTTTTGGCATTACATGAAACCATCAAAGACAAAGTTGAAATATCATGGATGATGGAGTGGTCCTTTAGTGTAACTTTTCTCTTGTTCTAAAAATATAAAATAAAAGTTGGGTTCCAGCTATCCTCCTAGTAATACCCAGGGAAAACAAAAATACCCATACAAAAAGATTTATGCATACAAATCTTCATCACAGCACAATTTGAAACAGTCCAAATTTGGAAGCAACCCAGATGGCCAGTACATATGAATGGCTAAGGAAGTAGTGGTACATATATATGGTGGAGTACAATGCAGCTGTTTAAAATGATGAGGTCATCTCTTTTGCCACATTGTGGTCAGAACTTGAAGGCATCATATTGAGAAAGACAAACCAAAAAGAGAAATACCAATACCAGATGATTTCACTTATTTGTAGAACTTAAGAATATGAGATAAGGTAAAACTGGATTGGGTATGGTGTATTGCACCATAGCAAAGGACTTTGGGGAAGGAGGGATTAAGGGAAATTGGGGTACTAGTGTATCTCCAAGATATCAGTCAAAAGGTGATAAGAGGCTGTGCCTTTGTGTTAGAGACTATACTGTAAATCATTAACTCTAATAAAAAAGACTAGTAATCAGAATAATAAAAAATTGGATTCAAGAGATGTTTTTGCGATATCATGCATTACAAAATCAACTAGAACACTTTATTTATTTATTTATATATCTTTGTCACTTGGGTAATTGCTGGGTCTTGATGCCTACATAATGACTCTAATGCTTTTGGTTACCTTTTTTTTCTTTGAAGAGGATGAGATAGAAAGGTAGGGGGGTTGAGGGAAGGAGAGAGAGAGAGAGAGAGACATCCACAACATTTTACCACTGCTCATGAATCTCCCCTTCTGCAGGTGGGCACCAGGGTTTAAACCCAGATCCTTGAGCATAACACTTTTGTCCTCTATTAGATGCACCAACACCTGGTCTCTGCATTTAACTTTTAATTTAAGATAAACAAAGGATATAATTCAGTATAAGTAAGTATCATGTATGATTTGGAATATATTCTAAGAATTGGTTTGTGTTTATCTGAAATTCAAATGTAACCGAATGTCCTGTATTTCTTTCTGCAACTCTGGGATAAAAATATTCAGTAAAATTGAGAGAAGAACTTGAAGGAAATCAGGGTGTGCTCATCTATGAATCAAAAGCCATGTATGACTCAGGAGGTAGATCAGTGGATATATTGCAGGACTCTTGGGCGTGAGGACCTGATTTGACCCCCAGTATTGTGTGTGTCAGAGTGGTGCTCTGGTTTTCTCTCATTAAAAAAAATAAACAATTCTTTAAAAAACTCATGTTTTTACTGTCATCAGTGGCTTCAGATCTTGGGATGAGTCTGACTTTGAAAGAACTGAAAAATAATTAGCCTACAAATTTGTTTAATATTATGAACTCTTACATTATTAAAACAACATATGTGATCGGTGTAACACTTGCTTTCACTTGGAAGCAGCTGCTGGTGTGAGCTCTGACAACTGCTGGAAAGGGTAGGATATCTGGCAGGATGGTGAATAAGGGGTCCTAAGTGTGACACCAAGGAGGTGACTATAGCTCAATATGGGTTAGAAAACAGAGAAAAAAAGAAAGGATTTTTTTTATTATTTCTGAAGCAACCCCCCCCCCCCACCATAACCAGACCCCAGGATCTGGAGAGCTGCTACTAGCAGGCTCCCTGCTGAGCTTTTTTCTTTACTAAGATTCCTGGCTCATCAGGGGTGTCATTCCAATCCTTTTCCTTTCTGATTCCCTTTGCTCTTTTTTTTTTTTTTTTTCTTTATATATGGCTCAAGCCCAATTGGAGTGACAAATATCTGACCAATCAGAGCCTCAAACCACCTGGAAAAGACTACCTGGAGGATTTTCTTTTTTTAAACAATTGGCTGTCTTTACTCAGGGTGCCTGAGCCATGGGGAGTTGTCCAAGCTGCAGATTGACTGTTAGGGTTTTTTACTCTGTTTTTTTTTTTATTATTGCTATTATATATATATGCATGTCCCTTTCCACCCTCTCCTTCATGTTGATCAAAATGAACTCTTAGTGTATTTTCCATTGCTAGGTGAGTGGGTATCTTATCCATTGTGAGAAGAACTTGTCTCACTCTACCTACCTCCTCTATCCACTCTCCCCCTTCTTCCTCATCCTAGCTAATTAAAAAAAAAAAACTGTTTTCTTTCACTGCTCTTTCTTTTCTTTTTCTTTCTTCTCATTGTTGTCTTCCTTTCTTCCTTCCTCCTTCTTCTGCTTTCTGAATTCACTGATACTCATTTGTGAATTATTTTGGGGAAGAAATCTGACTCAGAGTGGACTCTCTTTCTGTGTGCCTCTGTTCTACTTCCCTTTCTCCTCTTGCTACCCTAGAATTTACAGTGGACAAGAGATTTGCATAATTGTCTATTCTTCCTATCCCTTTTTTCCTTTCTCTTTCTTTTTCATTTGGATTTGGTTACTACTTTTTCTTGGACTGGAGGTATTGTTTGTCTAACTGGTGCTGGTTAAACTGCTTCAATCCTTGCTTCAGTTACTATTGTAATTTCCAAGGTTGATGATAGCATTTCTCATAAAGGTATTTAGTATAGTGGCTTGTACTCAAAGCACAACAACTGAGAAATAACAGAACATAAACATAAAAAACACATCAATAAAAAATGTTTAAACTAACAGCACATAAAACTGCTACTACAATGAATGAAGACAAGAGTCCAGAAGAAACTACAAATTAGTCAGAAGTAAGCATAGATAAGAAAAGTAGGCAAACAATAGTAAACTTAATAATCACAGAAATGAAGACAACTATAGAGGAAAGAGCTAGCATAATTAGGGATGGAGGAAAGGGCTAGAAGAATTAGGGAAACAAAAGATGAGACCCTCAAGGACAATACTAGCTACCTCTAGGTAATTAGAGAACTGAAAGCTGAAATAGCTGAACTGAAGAAAGCAGCTGAGGCAAGGGAAAGAAGACTAACAGAAGAAGAAAAGAGAATTAGCCAGACAGAGGATGAACTAGAGAAAACTAAAAAAGAAGTAAAAAGAGCTCAAAAAGAGGTTGAGAGACACTTAACAACAGAGACATATGGGATTATCTCAAAAGAAGCAACATTCGTATCATTGGCTGCCAGAGGAAGAAAGAGAGGAAGGGGAAGCAAACATTCTAGAGGAAATAATACAAGAAAACTTCCCAGACCTGAACAACAGAAAGGACATTAAGACTCAAGATGCCTAGAGTCCCAAACAGAATCAACCCAGACCTGAAGACACCAAGACACATCATAGTTACAATGAAAAGAAGTAAGGATAAAAAAGGATCCTAAAGGCTGCAAGAGAAAAACAAAAAGTCACATCCAGGGGAAAACCCATAAGACTATCAGCAGACTTCTCCAGTCAAACTCTAAAAGCCAGAAGAGAATGGCAAGATATATATTGATCCCTGAATGAAAAAGGGTTTCAATCAAGGATAACATATACTGCTAGACTTTCATTAAAACTAGATGGAGGGATCAAAGCCTTCTCAGACAGACAACAGTTAAAGGAGGCAACCATCACCAATCCTGCCCTGAAAGAGGTGATAAAAAGACCTCTTATAAACAAGAACATCACTATAATACTTGCAATTATCAGAGCAAATAAAAAAAATTGTTGAATAATGACACTACAATACATTAAATCCATAGTATCAGTAAGTGTCAATGGCTTAAACTCAGCCATCAAAAGGCACAGAGTGGGGGGATGGATCAAAAAATATAACCCAACCATATGCTGCTTGCAAAAATCCCACTTGACCCAACAAGATAAACACAGACTTAAAGTGAAAGGATGGAAAACTATCATACAAGCTAATGGACCACAAAAAAAGGCAGGAACAGCCATTCTCATCTCTGACACAATAGATGCTAAATTAAATAAAGTAATAAAAGATAGGCAAGGACATTACATAATGATTAGAGCTAATCAGCTAAGAAGACTTAGCAATTATTAGCATCTATGGACCCAGTAATAGATCTTCTAAATACATCAAACACCTACTGAAAGAACTACAAAAATGCATCAATAGTAATAAAATAATAGTGGGAGACTTCAACACATCACTCTCACTTTAGACACATCAACAAAGCAGAGAATCAACAAAGAAACAAGAGAATAAATGAAGAGATGGACAGACTACACCTCTTGGACATTTTCAGAGTTTTTCACTCCCCAAAACTGGAATACACATTCTTTTCAAATCCACACAACACATACTCAAGGATAGTCCACATGTTAGGCCACAAAGAGAGTAACAACAAATTCAAAAGCATTGAAATTATCCCAAGTATCTTCTCAGACCACAGAGGAGTAACGCTAACATTTAACAACAAACAGAAAATTACTAAAAGACACAGAATTTAGAAACTAAAGAACGTACTGCTTAAGAAGCTCTGGGTCAGAGAGACACTCAAGCATGAAATTCAAATGTTCCTGGAAACAAATGAAAATGAATACACAAGTTATCAAACTATTTGGGACATAGCTAAAGCAGTATTGAGAGGGAAACTCATAGCCATACAATCACATATTAAAGAACAAGAAAAACCTCAAATAAACGACCTTACTGCACACCTTAAGGACTTAGAGGAAGAGGAACAAGGAACCCTAAAGCAAGCAGAAGGACAGAAATCACTAAAATTACAGCAGAAATAAACATCAAAAATAAGAGAACCATACAAAATATCAATTAAGCCAAATGTTGGTTCTTTGAAAAATCAAACAAGATTCACAAACCCCTAGCCAGACTCACTAAAAAAAAAAAAAAGGACAACACTCAAATTAATAGAATTGTAAACGATAGAGGAGATATCACAACTGACACCACAGAAATCCAGAAAATTATGCGAAACTTCTATGAAGAACTATAGGCCACCAAGCTAGAAAATCTGGAAGAAATGGAAGAATTCCTAGAAATATATGCCCTTCCAAAACAGAACTAAGAAGAACTACAAAACCTAAATCCACCAATCACTGACAAGAAATCGAAACAGTTATTAAGAATCTCCCCAACAATAAAAGTCCTGGACCAGATGGCTTCACACATGAATTCTACAAAACCTTTAGTAAACAGTATGGGTATACTTCTAAAGCTTTTCCATAAGATCAAAGAAACAGGACCACTCCCTTCCACCTTCTATGAAGCCAATATCTCCCTGATACCAAAAGCCGATAGGGACACAGAAAAAAGGGAAAACTACAGACCAATATCTCTGATGAACATAGATGCCAAAATATTAAACAAGATCTTGGCCAACCAGATACAGCAGCATATCAAAAAGAGTGTTCATCACGACCAAGTGGGATTCATTCCAGGAATGCAAGGCTGGTTCAACATACGTAAGTCAATCAATGTCATTCACCACATTAATAAAAAACAAAGCTAAAAACCACATGATTATCTCAATAGATGCAGAGAAAGCCTTTGACAAAATCCAACACCCATTCATACTCAAAACTCTACAAAAAATAGGAATAGACGGGAAATTCCTCAAGATAGAGAAGTCCATATATAGCAAACCTACAGCCAACATCATACTCAATGGGCAGAAGCTGAAAGTATTTCCCCTCAGACCGGGGACTAGACAGGTCTGTCCACTGTCACCATTACTCTTCAACATAGTATTGGAAGTTCTTGCCATAGCAATCAGGCAAGAGAAAGGAATCAAAGGAATACAGATTGAAAGGGAAGAAGTCAAGCTCTCACTATTTGAAGATGATAGGATAGTATACATAGAAAAACATAAAGAATCCAGCAGAAAACTACTGGAAGTTATTAGGCATATAGCAAGGTGTCAGGCTACAAAATCAATGTACAAAAATCAGTGGCATTTCTTTATGCAAACACTAAATCTGAAGAAGAAGACATCCAGAAATCACTCCCATTCACTGATGCAGCAAAAATCAGTAAAATACCTAGGAGTAAAGCTGACCAAAGAAGTGAAAGACTTGTATACTGAAAGCTATGAGTCACTACGCAAGGAATAGAAACTGATACCAAGAAATGGAAAGACATCCCATGCTCATGGATTGGAAGAATAAATATCATCAAAATGAGTATTCTCCCCAGAGCCATATATAAATTTAATGTGATACACATCAAAGTTCCACCAAGCTTCTTTAAGAGAATGGAACAAAATCCACAATCATTTATCTGCAACCAGAAAACAGCTAGAATTGCCAAAACCGTCTTGAGGAAAAGAAACAGAAATGCACGCATCTCACTCTCATATCTCAAACTATAATTATAAGGCCACCATCATCAAAACAGCATGGTACTGGAACAAAAATAGGCACACAGACCAGTGGAACAGAAGTGAAAGACCAGAACTAAACCCCCACATCTATGGACATCTAATCTTTGATGAAGGACCCAAAGTATTAAATGGAAGAAGGAGGCTTTCTTCAATAAATGGTGCTGGGAAAACTGGGTTGAAACATGCAGAAGAATGAAATTGAACCACCTTATCTCACCAGAAACAAAAATCAACTCCAAATGGAGCAAGGACCTGGATGTTATACCTGAAACTATCAAATACCTAGAGGAAAACATTGGTGAAACACTTTCCCACCTAAACCTCAAGGACATCTTTGATGAAACAAACCCAATTTCAAGGAAGACTAAAGCAGAAACAAACCAATGGGACTACATCAAATTGAAAAGCTTCTGCACAGCCAAAGAAACTATCACACAAACAAAGAGACCCCTCACAGAATGGGAGAAGATCTTCACATGCCATACATCAGACAATAGACTAATAACCAAAACATGCAAGGAGCTCAGCAAACTTAGCACCAAAAGGGCAAATGACCCCATGCAAAAATGGGCAGAGGATATGAACAAAACATTCACTTCAGAGGAGATCCAAACGGCTAACAAACATATGAAAAATTGGTCCAGGTTGCTGATTGTCATAGAAATGCATATAAAGGCAACACTGAGATACCACCACACTCCTGTGAGAATGGCATACATCAAAAAGGACAGCAACAACAAATGCTGGAGAGGTTGTGGGGACAGAGGAACCCTTTTGCACTGCTGGTGGGAATGTAAATTGGTATAGCCTCTGTGGAGAGCTGTCTGGAGAACTCTCACAAGGCTAGACATGGACCTTCCATATGACCCAGTAATTCCTCTCCTGAGGATATACCCCAAGGACTCCATAACGCCCAACCAAAAAGATGTGTGTACACCTATGTTCATAGCAGCACAATTTGTAATAGCTAAAACCTAAAAGCAACCCAGGTGCCCAACAACAGATGAGTGGCTGAGAAAGCTGTGGTATATATACACAATGGAATACTATGCAGCTATTAAGAACAATGAACCTACCTTCTCTGACCCATCTTGGTCAGAGCTAGAAAGAATTATGTTAAGTGAGCTAAGTCAGAAAGATAAAGATGATTATGGGATGATCCCACTCATAAACAGAAGTTGAGAAAGAAGAACAGAAAGGGAAACTAAAAGCAGGATCTGACTAAATCGAGAGTAGGGCACCAAAGTAAAAACCCTGTGGTGAGGGGGAGGGTGGACATTCAGATTCTCTGGGTGGTTGAGGGGTGGCGGGGGTGGGTGAGTGGGATGGGACACAGTTTTTTGGTGGTGAGAATGATGTTTATGTACACTCCTGTTAAATTGTAGTCATATAAGTCACTAATTAATATGAGAGGGGAAAATTTGATTGTATGTCTTGAACTTTGTAAAACACAGACTGAGTCTTTTTAGTACATAGGCTCAGTCTTTGATATGTTGACTCTCTCAAAATCCTAGACCAGGTAGAACGGAAGCAACTGGTGGCACAGCTATATACAAGATGTCGGGTATTTTACAGGAAACCCTAACAGAGGGAATTTTCAAAGTTAACCCAATTACCAAATAATGTGACGATAATAATAACTATCCATTGTCTTCTTGAACCTTAAGACAGCAGGAACCTTACATTTCCACTATAGAGCCTATATTTCCCCCCAGTTCTGGATCCTTAGGGTGGGGCACACTTTCCTGCATGCTTCTCTCAATTCATATCAAATATTACATCTGCTGATCGCAACCTAATCAACACAACGAGTGCCACCCCAGAATGCTTCACTGCAGACTGTGTCCAGAGACTTCAGGTGTGGAATGGCAACCCTTCACCTTCATTACTAGGGTGAGACCTTTCTTTTTATATTATTCTCTAATTCCATTCCAGGTGGTTCACTTCCTAACAAAATCCCAAAACCTAGATATAGACCTGGTCCCCTGAGACAGAGCATATTTTCACATGTATCCATAAACTAGGGCAAAATATATACCTGAAAACAAAAGTACACAAGAGTCTGCAGTGAGTGCCCCCCAGCACTTCATCTACACTATTCCAGCCTTTAGGTCCATGATTGTTGAACAATTTGTTTGGCTTTGTATGTTAACTCTCTTTTCAGCCACCAGGTTCCAGATGCCAGCATGATGCCAAACAGACTTCCCTGGAAAGACGACCCCACTAGTGTGTCCTGGAGCTCAGCTTCCCCAGAAACCCACCCTACTAGGGAAAGAGACAGGCAAACTGGGAGTATGGATTGGCCAGTCAATGTCCATGTTCAGTGGGGAAGCAATTACAGAAGCCAGACCTTCTACCTTCTACAACCCACAATGACCTTGGGTCCATACTCCCAGAGGGACAAAGAATGGGAAAGCTAAAAAAACAACATATTCATTTACAAAGTCCTTTCATGATGCATATTACCAGTTTATCTTTCTAATCACCAGAAATATAGACCATTATAATAATATTTGAACCGTAGTAAAACAAACAAGCAAGCAAGGAAACAAAAAACCAAATCAAGTTATAGATAAAAGATACTACTATAAAATAACCAGTTTAGCTGATATAAAATGAAGAATTGTGATCTACCATATCCACTTCTAAACCATTTCACTGTCTCAATGAGGATTTAGTAATCTTGAAAATATAGGTACCATTCAGACAGAAGTTGAAAAATAAGAACAGAAGGGAATACACAAAGCAGAACTTGGACTGGAGTTGGTATATTGAACCAAAGTAAAAGACTCTGGGTCTGGGGGAGGTGGGTGTTCAGGTCATGGAACATGATGGCAGAGTATGACTGGGGTGGTGGTGGTGGTTAGGTTGTTATGTGGAAAACTGAGAAATGTTACACATGTACAAACTACTATATTTTACTGTTGACTGTAAGCCATTAATCCTTCAATAAAGAAAAACTATGTATAGGTACCAGAGTTTATAGTGTGTGTGTGTTTACACACATGCATTAATCTAAAGACTTAGTGATGAGGACAAGTAGTTGAGAATATATTGAGAAGGGAGGGAGAGGTTAATCTGCTCAATATGTGCATAAGTCTGTGGGTTTAAACCAAGTCATCTTTCCTACCCTTTCCATCCCCCCCGCTCCATCCCATAGCTTAAATAGAATAAAAATAAGACTTGTGCATTGCAGATCTGTTGAAGACAGCTATTTCAGTCATGATTTTTCACTTCTGCTCATGTTTCTCCCTCAGTTACCATCTCTTTTTGCCTCCTGGCCTTTGGATTTAGCTCTTATATCTGGATCCACAAAGACAGATTTCAGATTCTTGGGTTTCACAGTCATCATCTTCTAGATACAACTTGACTTGTTCTCACCCTCTGGTACTTCCTGTTCCTGCCATCCTGAGTAAGCTCCAGCCCACAGGACTCCAGACTACTGTTGAACTGACATTATAGACAGAATGGTGCTTAACCTGCTGCGCTACTGCCTGACTCCCAAATCCTTAGTCTTTCCATCCCCCCCACTCACACACACTCTCTTTTCCTTTTTTTTTTGGTAGGGTGGTGGTAGTAGGAAGTAGTTCAGTAGTAATCTTGAACATCAGTGATTAGGGATCCTTTTGAAAATTGGCCATTTTTCTTGGACCTGTGGCTGTCACCTCTTGCACTCAGATGTGTTGCTATCTCACTTAGGAGAACAGTGACACACATATACCCTTGAAAGCAGGAGACTTAATAGTGATTAGCTCTAAGTGTGAATTTAGCCTGAATTCATAAGACCCTCTAACATTGTTTACTTTTGAAGCTTCCAGCAAACATTTTTAGTGCCATCATTTCATTAACATATTTTTCCTTTTCTTTCTTTCTTTCTTTCTTTCTTTCTTTCTTTCTTTCTTTCTTTCTTTCTTTCTTTCCTTCTCCCTTCCTTCCTTCCTCCCTCTCTTTCTTTCTTCCTTTTTAAAATTTTTTAATTACCGTTATTTATTTATTAGATAGAGACTGCCAGAAATTGAGAAATAGGGAGAGAGACACCTGCAGCCCTGCTTCACCACTTGCAAAGCTTTCCCCCTGCAGGTGGGGACCAGGGGCTCGAACCTGAGTCCTTGCATACTGTAACATGTGTGCTCAACCAGGTGTGCCACCACTGGCCCCTCTTTCTCTCTTTCTTTAATTTTTTTGTTCTTTTTTTCGTTCTTTCTTTCTTTCCTCTTTTAATTTTACCTTCTTACCCTCTTCCCATCTCTTTCCTTGAAAATTCTCTTTGCATCTTTTTCCCCTTCCAATCTTGAGTTATTTAAATGGAAATAAGGACCATACTATAACATTGGAAGTACTGTATTTGTGGAAAGTATCCATTCAGTAACAAAGTCTGGAGTGGCATGAAAGGAATTAGGGAAGAACAAAGAGAAGAATTGGAAGCCAAGTGGGTCTCAAGTTGAACAGCCAGGGCCTGGATAGAATAGAAAGGTGGTCTGAAGCTGCTTCCTTTCTCTCTTTCTTTCTTTCTTTCTTTTTTTCTTTCTTTCTTTTTCTTCTTTTTCTTCTTCTTCTTCTTCTTCTTCTTCTTCTTCTTCTTCTTCTTCTTCTTCTTCTTCTTCTTCTTCTCAAATCATTTTATTGGTGTAAATAATGGTTTGCAGGAGTTATTGATACATGAGTACAGTTTATTTTTAATATTTATTTATTTATTTTTTTACCATAGCCACCAGAGTTATTGTTGGGGCTTGTTGCCTGCATGATAAATCCACCTCTCCAGGTGCCCCTTTTTTCTGTCTTTTTTTCCCCCACTCCTTTCTTTTACTTGATAGGACAGGAAGAAGTTCAGAGAGGAAGAGGAGATAAAGAGAGAGTGAGAAAGATATCTGCAGCCATGCTTCATGCTTGAAGCTTTCCCCTGCAGGTAGAGACCAAGAGTTTTAACCCAGGTTCTTGAGCATAGTAAAATGTGTGATTAACCAGGGCCCATCATTGCTGTAAGTACAGTTTCTTATGTCCCCGTGATAGTGTTTGTATAACACACCTAACACCAACCCAAGTCTCATAACCATCATCTCATGCTATTTCCTGCCCCACCACCACTACCTGTCTCCTCATAGTCCAGTTTTATGCTTGGGGAGTGTGATTTTTAGGGAGAATTGTCCTGGTCTGGGAGCATGGGATAGATTAATTACTTCCCTACCAGGTTTCAGTTAGCCACTGGGTCTGCTGTCATTTTCACTCTAATCAGCTCCAGCCCCCAGCACAGCTCCCTGGTCCCTGTCAGCTCCACCATGGGCTCAGCTCAGCCTGGGAGGCAAGGTGGATAGACAAATTGGCAATGAGTCCTTTGGGCACATCAGCTGAGCTGACTGCCCAAGATTTCAGGCATTAGCAAGTCTGTGGGCAAGGCAGTCATTTCTTTTCACTGGGGGCCTTTTATGAATCCTTCAAATCCTTGATAGGGCTGAGCAGCTGCCTCTTTTCCATAAACTTGAGGTTGTGTGACTAGGGAGGCAAGCAATACTGTCTCTGCTGGATGCTCTAGTTGTGGGCTTCTTCTTTATTTCATCCTTCCATCTCAGTTTTTTCCTAGGGAGAACGACATCCCTCCCCTTTACCCCTCTCCTGACTTTATAGACTTCTGGATTGAGACAGGAAGAGGGATCTGCAGATGGCTTGGAGGAGCCCCAGTGGTCTCTGGGTGGGAAAGGGGGGACCCAGATACACTCTGAAGGGCTGAATCAACTCTGCTTGTAGGGTGATGGGCAGTGCATTGAAAACTGCATGGCTGAGCGGGGAGTCTAGAGAGAGGAAAGGATAGAGAGGGAGAGGGGAGGAAACAGGTGGACAACATGTGGGCTGGAGGCAGCCCAGGGTCACTAACTCCTGCTGGGGCTGGGAGGTGATGGCTCCCTAGGGGCATGATGCGTTTATCACCTGGTGTCTGACATGTCAAGCTGTGCAGAAAGGGCAGTTAGAGCTTGTCAGGCTTGCAAGGAGGAAGCAGCCAAGCACTAGTTACAGTCACTTTTCAGTTCTCCTTCTCTTTTGTGCTGAATTGGATGCTAGAAAGCCTGGACACTGTAATGGACACCAGGCAAACTGCTCAGCTCTGCACTTGGCAAGTGCTCTTTGAGAGCGTTGGAACATAACAGTTGGGAAAGACTGGCTAGTCCAGTGCCTGGTGTTTGCTTGGCCTCAGGTAAATGTTTATTATCAAGCCAGACTGGGTTTTATGGGCAATGGAAGCCACCTTCCCAGGTTGTGCAGTAGATTTGATCTGGAGGACATGGGTCCCAGGCAAGAGATCTACTTTTTCATAGTGGACCACTGAGTTCAAACCAGGGGCCAAAGTTAGGTTGCCTTGTAGGGCAGGGCATGTGCTTTACCATTCATGAAATTTGAAATTTTAAAACCCTGACACACCTATGTGAAATAAAAAGTGCTAAAAAAAAAAAGTCTATCTGGAAGCGATGAAGCTGTGTATGTATAAGATTCTGGTGACACACACAAAAATAATTCAATTAATCAAATGTTATGTTGTTATGAATTTGTTAATTTTAGAGGTGCTATATTTTGCTTATCATCTTTAGCATTAATGCTCATTTAGAGGTCAAAACCTTCTCAGTTTGTTATTATTTTTTTGTGACATTTAATACTCTATAAATATTACAAGTCTGTGGTGTTTACATGCTTATTGGGGATGTGCAGAGATGTGGATGAGGAAGGTACCCATCCTAGGACCAGTAAGAAACCTTCCCATGGATTATAGTGAGAGCTAAATGAAAATAATTCCTGCTTAGCATGACACCTAGCACATAGTAAGCCATCAGTAAGGTTATTGATATTTAGATGTTAAGCTGAATACTTAAAATTTTCTTGTACTTATAGGATATTTCCTTTTCAGTATAGAACTCCATCCCTTAAAAAAAAAACAAGGGAGTCAGGCAGTAGCACAGCGGGTTAAGCGCAGGTGGCACTAAGCACAAGGACCAGCATAAGAATCCCGGATAAGCCCCTGATCCCCACCTGCAGGGGAATCGCTTAACAGGCGGTGAAGCAGGTCTGCAGGTGTCTTTCTCTTCCCATCTATGTCTTCCCCTCCTCTCTCCATTTCTCTCTGTACTATCCAACAACAACGGCATCAACAACAAAACAACAAGAGCAAAAAAAGGGAATAAATAAATAAATAATATTAAAATATATATAAAAAAGAAACAAACTACAACAACAGAGAAACCCCACACACCAAATAGTCATTACTTTGTAAAGCTGAATGCTCTGGAACTGGCTCACATAAGTGGAAATAGACATCTGTATTTTAAATCAGATCACCCGGTGTTTATAGCATCTCTAGGGTATACAAAGGAGGTTTACATCAGTTTAACTTAGTTATTTTTATAAGCTCATTAATTTTAACAGCATTCTTCTGAGACAAGGCTAAGACATATTGTTCATGAATCAATGAAAGTATGTAGAGGATTCAGCACTTCTCCAACACTGCAGAGAAAAATCATTGATAGAGTTCTAGGCTGTTTGTTCTCAGCACTCTGCTTGCACAGCTTTTTAAACATTTTATTTATTTATTTATTTATTTTCACTTTTGTTGCCCTTTTCATTGTTGTTGTATTTATTATTATTATGGTTACTGATATCATCATTGTTAGATAGGACAGAAAGAAATGGACAGAGGAGGGGAAGTCAGAGAGGGGGAGAAAAAGACACCTGCAGACCTGCTTCACCGCTTGTGAAGTGACTCCCCTGCAGGTGGGGAGCCAGGGTTGAACCAGGATCCTTATGCGCGTCACTGTGCTTCGTGCCATGTGTGCTTAACCCATTGTGCTGCCGCCCGACTCCCCTGCTTGAACATCTTTTCATCTCCACAGGGATTGTGTGTATTCTCAGTCTCCTGGGACTTCATCAGAGTGTGAGTGATGCACCCAGTGTCTATATTATACACTTGCCACTGGTCATTCCCACCACCCCTTACTCATGCCAGTTTCAATTGGATGAGAAGAAGGGCAATTGGGAGTGACACTGATGATGTAAAATGGCTGTCTTGAAATGTTCCATATCTCTTTACCTCCCATGAGGTCCACAGTTCTGACCTTTCTTGAAATCTTCTCACATTCTGCTCCTAGAAAAGAAGCTCTCTTCCTCTTCCTCTGTCTATATAGCATCATGCATATGCTCCTTACTGGAAGCCATTTTGTTCCTATCTTACAAGCAAAGGCACATCAGACATTAGTGTGGTAGCTGTGATGTGAGATATTGTGGGGACCAGAAGTACCATTCCCAGTGTTCATAGAGTTCCATCACAGGCTGATGAAGATTTGGGGGTCTCCATTTTGTAGATTGTTAGTAGGGCTATTTTAGTTATATTCCAAAGGGCCCATGACTAGTGTGTTTTTTTTGAGCCTGACATCTGATATACAGGTGGACCCATGTTATTGTCTGGGGAGATGATGTCATGGCTGGAAAAATGACCAGAAAGCTGCATCAGGGAAGAGAGTAGCTTCCAAATATGGGAAAGATGTATTAATATTGTTGACTATAAACCCCATCAATTTGATCTGATCTTCACTTGCACTATTACAGCCTTTAGGTTCATGATTAGTTTGGCTTTATATGTTAATTCCTCTTTCAGCCACAAGTTTCCAATTGCTACTGTGATGCCAATATAACTTCTATGGGCAGATGACCCCAGCAATGTGTCCTGGAGCCCAGCTTCCCCAGAGCCCCTCCTCACTAGAGAAAGAGAGAGGCAGGCTGGTAGTATGGATTGACCTGCCAACACCCATGTTCAGCAATTTCAGAAGCCAGACCTTCCACCTCCTGCATCCCATAATGACCCTGGGTCCATACCCCCAGAGGGATAAAAAATAGAAAAGCTATTAGGGGAGGGTATGGGATACAGAGTTCTGGTGGTGGGAATTGTTTGGAGTTGTACCCCTTATCCTATGGTTTTTGTCAGTGTTTCCTTTTTATAAAAAAAAAGTAAAAACAATAATTGAGGAGAGAGTATGATTTTCAGGAATTTTAAACTTTATTCAGGAAAATTGAGGGGAAAGGGGGAGAGAATGAGAGAGAGAGAGAGAGAGAGAGAGAGAGAACCCTCAGCCCACCATGTGCCCTGGAGCCCCACCTCCCTAGAACTCTGCCCCACTAGGGAAAGAGAGAGACAGGATGGGAGTATGGATCGACCTGCCAATGCCCGTGTTCAGCAGAGAAGCATTTTCAGAAGCCAGACCTTCCACCTTCTGCACCCTACAATGATCCTGGGTCCATACTCCCAGAGGGATAAAGAATAGGGAAGCTACCAAGGAGGGGATTAGATACGGAGTTCTAAGGGTGGAAATTGTGTGGAAATGTACCCCTCTTATCCTATAGTCTTTTCAATATTTCAATTTTATAAATAAAAATTAAATAAAGAAAAAAAGGAATTTCATGATAAATGTGGGGATTTTTCTCTGTGAGGGTGAGGAGTACTGGTTGAAATTATGATGTCAAGTTCTGGGAGTTCCCTTATTCTGAAGTTGAATATGAGCCCCTCTGTAGTAGATGAGGCTGATCCCCAGGAACAGGCCTGGAATTAACTTTTTCATGGCAAGGTCATCACCAGTGCCTGTGCTTAGTCTCTTTGCTGATTCTCTCTTGGTCATATCAAGAATTAATTCAGGGCCTGTTGTTCCTCTTTTTTTTTTCCCTCTTTTTTCAAAACCTTATTATCTTTTTTTTTTTTTTTTTTGCCTTATCTGCTAGTTAGACTTGAGGTCATTCTAGTTCTACTTGGCTTCTTTAACACTGTTTTGACTTCCTTCTTCTTAGCTCCTGGCTGCTTAGTTTTGTCCCCTTTCTCAACAAGCTTAAAAGGAAAAGTGTAGCATAGACTTACTATTCACACAAGATGATCTTCAAGAGATAGAAGTTGACCGGGTCCTGAAGCTGTCAGGCAAAAATAAGTAAAGTAACGGGCCCCTTGGAATATATCTAAATAGACCTACAAACTTTTTCCAAAATGGAAACCTCAAATCTCATCTGCTATAGTCTTACCCTTAGGTTCCAGATTAAACAATTTGTTCTTCTTTATCTCTTAATGCCTTTCAGACACCAAGTTGCAGATGCTACCATGATGCCAACCTGACTCTCCTGGGCAGACAACCTCACCAATGTACCCTGCAACCCCATATCTCTAGAGCCCTGCCCCACTAGGGTAAGATAGAAACAGGTTGGGAGTATGGATCGACCTGTCAATGGCCATGTTCAGTGGAGAAGCAATTACAGAAGCCAGACCTTCCACCTTCTGCTCCCTATAATGATCCTGGATCCATACTCCCAGAGAAATAAAAAATAGGAAAGCTTCCAGTATAGGGGATGTGGTATGAAATTCTGGTGGTGGGAAATGTTTACCCCTCTTATCCTATAGTTTTGCTCATATTTTATATTTTATAAATAAATAAAATAGAAAAAAGTCAATCAGTAGAGATAGTTGGGCAGGGTCCTCATGCAGAAGAAACGTGGCTGAAGTTTTGCAACAAAGAGTCAGAAAAATGATGATCTCATGTTGGGCTTAAGAGAACACAAATAGGCTTTCATGCTTATAGAAGACTTAGGTGAGCTAGAAGGAATTATGTCGAGATAAGTCAGAAAGACAAAGACCATTATGGGATGATCCCACTCATAAACCAAAGTTGAGAAAGAAGAACAGAAAGAGAGCTCAAAGCAGAATGTCACTGAGTTTGGAGTACAGCACCAAAGTAAAAATCTCTGGGTGCAAGGTGAGGGTGGATGTTCATGTTCACTGGTGGGGTGGCAAGGGGATGGGACACAGACCTTTGGTGGTGGGAATGGTGTTAATATACACTCCTATTAATTTATAGTCTCACAAATCGCTATTCAATTTATATGAGAGGGGAAAAATGGATTGAACGTTTCAAACTTTTTTGATGCATAGACCATAGCTCTGAGTATATGTATATTCCTTCAATTTAAGCACTTAAAACTTCAAATTAGTAATCAGACTGAATTTTAACAGTGGGCTCAGATTGTTAATACACTTTTAATAATGACTGTTTTTTTGAAATATTAAATCTCCTAAAAGCTTAGACCAGGGAGAACAGAAGCAGTTGGTTGTGTTCCTTTACAAGATACAAATATATGTAAATAGCATAAAAGGACATAAATTATGGTGAGGTCTTGTATGTCACAGCACATTCTCACAATGGGATTTTCAAAATTAACCCAATTGCCAAATAATTTGGATATAGATTTAACTAATTATTGCCTTCTTAAGCCCTAAGACAGCAGGGACCTTCCCCTTTCTCTATAAAGCCCATATTTCTTCCAGTCCTGAAACCTCTAGGGTGGGGCTCACTTTCCTGTATACTTCTCCCAATGTGTACCTACTGACACTGCACCTGATGATTCCAACCCAATCAATGCAACCATTACCACCTCAGCATGTTTCACTTTGGACTGCATCTAGAACCTCAGTGCTGGAATGTCAACTCTTCAGCTTCATTACTCTGGTGAGAGCTTTCCTAGTTCATAGGACTCCTTAATTCCATTTTGGGTGGTACACTTCTTAACAAACTTCAAAACCTAGATATATATCAGGGCCCATGAGATAGGGCATATGTACATGTATCCATAAATTAGGGGAAATATACCTTAAAGCAAAAGTGCACAATAGTTTTCAGAAAGTCAATAAATGTAGCAAACAAGCAGAAAGACCTAAAAAGACACCATAAAGTACCTAATGAAATAGTTTCTACTTTGACCTAGATACCCTCCTCTGGTGCTGGGAATTGTGTGGGATTGTTCTCCTCTTATCCTATGGTTTTGTCAATACTTCCATTTTATTTTATTATTTTTTAATATTTATTTATTCCCTTTTGTTGCCCTTGTTGTTTTATTGTTGTAGATATTATTGTTGTTGTTATTGATATCATTGTTGTTGAATAGGATAGAGAGAAATGGAGAGAGCAGGGAAAGACAGAAAGGGAGAGAGAAAGATAGACACCTGCAGACCTGCTTCACCACCTGTGAAGCCACTCCCTTGCAGATGGGGAGCTGGGGGCTTGAACCGGGATCCTCATGCCAGTCTTTGTGCTTTGCGCCATCTGCGCTTAACCCACTGTGCTACCGCCCAACTCCTCCATTTTACAAATAAAAAGAAAAAAGAAAAAAAAGACTTAAGGCAAGCTATATTATTATTGTTGTTATTTTCATTTTTTATTGAAAGATTAATAATATAGTTATTTAAACAAATACAATTTCTCATCTCCTTATGATAGGTGTTTGCAAAACAATGTCACCTTAAAATCACAGTGGTTTTCCTGTAGAGCTTGAGTGAAATAAAAGAGATGTATTAAAGATGACCTATAGGGAGTTATTATTTTTTCTTTCTAAAATAAATACATAATTGAGAGTGTAGTTGTGCATGCTTGTATGTACATGTGTATTTAACTTCAAAACCTTACTTTTCTTTCTTTTTTTAAAATTATATTTATTTATTGGATAGAGACCACCAGAAATCAAGCTGGTGGGGGAGATAGAGAGAAGGAAAGACAATTGTAGCACTGCTTCACCACTTGCAAAGCTTTTTCCCTGCAGGTGAGGTCTGGGGCTTGAACCTGGGTCCTTGCACATTGTAACATTTGCACTCAACTAGGTGGACCACCACCTGGTCTCCAAACCAGACTTCACATAAAAAAATTCTATATGATTGTTTTCTACAGTAGAAGTTTCTAGTGTTTTGAGTATAATAAGTTATTATAATGGTTGTTAGATTCCTTAAGTTTCTTGGACTTTGTCTTTTTTTTTTTTATTTGTAAAATGGGAGTAACACAATTTAGTTCTCAGTGTTGCTGGTGCTATTCAATTGTTGGTCTACTTCTAAGACCCATTCTGTTGCTTTGCTTAACTCTGTGGTCTATTTACATAATCATTGTTTTGAGACCCACACTGGTTTAATCCCCACTGGTTTGCGCTTTTTCCTTCTCCCCACCCCCATCCTATGTACATCCTCTACTGACCTGACACTTCTGCCTCAGGAGATATATATAGGACAGGATCGTGATTAGAGATTAAATTGTTGAACTGCATCCCCGCTCGTCAATAAAGATTGAACTGCGTTACCAGCTCAGCTGTGGGTCCCTGGTCATTTCTCTCCTGCCCACGAAGCTAGCCCGCCTTCTGGAGCCCCGAACTGGGACTGGGAAATGGCGCCCAACATGGGGCCTAACCTGCCCATCCCCGAGATAAGTAAAGCCGTTTGGCTACCTCTCCACTATGGGCTGACTTTCTACTTATGAAGAGGTTTCCGAAAGCCTCTACTCTTTCTTCATGAGACAGTTTCTCTGTCTCTGGAACATTTTGCTCTGGGCCACACTTTGGTTCCCTGACTGAGAACTTTGATTCCTTATGACCCTGATCATAGAGCTTGGGAGATGCACAGAGATTTCCCCTGGGACTTTCTGGACTCCCTCTCGCATGTTTCCCATGGAGAAGGATTACTCTAGCTTGAAGAGCATTCTCCAGTACCCTGGCAGTCCCCAAGAACGGAGACACGTGGTTAGTTCTACTCTCCTGACTCGATTTTCTTTGATGGGAAGATGTTTTTAAAATGCATACCTGCAGCAATCCAGCAGGAATCGTCAGAAGCACCCTAAATGGAATTTCGAGGAGCTTTTTGGACCAGGAAGCCCTCCAGGGACTCATGATGCTACATGGTGAGATCTGGATAATCTGGTTCAAGGTGAAAGAAGCAAAAACTGCCTACCACTTTTCTCTTGATTCCCCCCTTGCTGTTCTCTCTGAGTATCTTAAGTTAGCTGTCTGCTTTCAGCTGCATTTCATAAAAGAGTGATTTGAATGACTAAATTTTTGTATGACATTGACTTTACAAAAAAAACAATGCTGGACACAGCCATGATTTCTAGAGACATCCAAAAACAGTCCAAAAAATTTTTTTCTCTTTTTTTCTTTTTTATGTCTTGGAAACGTTTAATCCTGAAAACTGTATGAGTATGGGTGGGGTAGATAGCACAATGGTTATGTTAATGATTCTCATGCCTGAGGCTTCTAACCATGGTTCTTCTATTGAGCCTATGCTGTTTAAAGAACCTTAAAAAGTTTTGTTTCACAAGTGAGTGAAATACAGCTGTCGTCTTCACATGAAAAATCATCTGCTCAAATGGAACCCCCGGAAATCCATTTGGACCCCTGTTCTCTGACATCGCCCACAAAATGGCATGACTACAATGCACCTCCCAAAACCAATGATATGACCTCGCACAACCAGAAGAAACAGATTCAGACTCCAAAGCTAACTATCTACAGAAAAGCAGAATTCCAGTGGTTGACCTTCCCCATTGAGACAGACGTGCAGCATTTCAACCCCTGGCATTTCTTCTGTGGTCATCTGCTTTGGACTGACATTTCTATCGCACTTACCGGTACACCTCTTGGACTCTTCACACAACTTTACAGCAGCTTCCCTTTACACTGCTGGGTTTCTCAAAGACTGACCTCAGCAGTCCATGGACTTTGCAGCCAGTTGCCATGGGAATCTATAGAACATGCCTCCTTGCCTGCAGACCCTGCCTCCAGAGGTAGGAAACCCCCCCTCCTTACGAGGTACTGCCCATAGAGGCAGGAAATGCCCTTTGAGGCATGAAATGACCCCAGAGGCAAGAGATACCCACAGAGGCAGGAAATGCCCTTTCGCCTGATAGGCTCTGCCCTTTGAGGTAGGAAACACCCCTTCAGGCCTCCCCTTGGCATCACACTGGTTCTTGCTGCTCTCCTATTTGTTCCTCCATGTCTTATGCCAGTTCTTTTGAAAATGCCTGCACGATATAGGTTTCTGTTCACCCCACACTCCTGATACTATGGCCATTAGTTAAAAAGGAAGGGGGAAATCAGTTCAGGGTGCCAGAAGCCAGGCTAGCTTTGTGGGTGGGAGAGAGACGACCAGGGACTCATGGCTGAGCTGGGAATGCAGTTCAATCTTTATTCATGAGTAGGGATGCAGTTCAACAATCTAATCTATAATCACAATCCTGTCCTATATATATCTCCTGAGGCAGAAGTGTCAGGTAAGAAGAGGATGTACGTAGGATAGGGGGTGGGGAGAAGGAAAAAGCACAAACCAATGGGGATTAAACCAGTGCAGGTCTCAAAACAATGATTATGTAAATAGACCACAGAGTTAAACAATGCAACAGAATGGGTCTTAGAAGCAGACCAACATTCAATGGTACATGTGAAAGAAGTGAATTACATTAGACTATCAAAATTGTGGGTTGGATGTCATTTTTTGCTCCTTGAAGTGCTGGTTTACTAGGTAGACTAGAGAAAGACCGAGAAAGGAAAAAAAAAAAAAAACCTTCCCATTTCTGCCCCACCTTTACTGTTCAAATGCTTCACACTGAGCAATGAGTTACCCTCATTGCTCAGTCAGTGCCTGTTCCCCTAAGGCCCAGTCTGGAGTGTCTTGACTGCTGAAACTTGCATACTGCCTCATGATGAGTTTTCTTGCCCTTGTTAAAACTCAGCCTGGGGATGTAAAGTGATGTCAGCCCTTTTCCCCTCTCACTGCTTGTGTCC
Source organism: Erinaceus europaeus (assembly GCF_950295315.1). Taxonomy (NCBI): domain Eukaryota; kingdom Metazoa; phylum Chordata; class Mammalia; order Eulipotyphla; family Erinaceidae; genus Erinaceus; species Erinaceus europaeus. Next base: position 36,523,756 of record NC_080180.1, on the reverse strand, counting down.
CTTGTCTTTTCTCCTCCAGTGATGAATTATAGTATTCGGTGGCCTGGTGTATTGAACACAGAGCACTATTATGGAAACTCCAGCTTTCCACTGAATTCAGGGAGGCCTCACATTGGAAGTAGTCTTGGTTCTTAATTGGTATTCATTTGTCCTTGTTAATCCGATCTGCACATATGTTGATGAGATCATGTCTTGTCAGGGCACAAAAACCAAGGTACCTTGACACAAGCCTCTTCCTCAGGGACCTTAGCACCTTGTCATGTTCACCTTGCTGATAACTGTGTTACTTTCTATAATTATCGACTAGCTGCTCTGCTGTTGTTGGGTTCTAAGGCTTTCACCTTTGGACTTGAATGCACTTCTGCTAACAAGATGCAGTCATGTTCCTGGTTTTTAATGTCTAACTCCTTCATCTTAAATGAACTCAGAAGTCTCATCTTTTCTTTACTGATGGAAAATGTCACAGTAATGCCTCAAGTACCAACATTTGGGTCTCTGATAGTGCATATCATGGATTCTTCATTTCTCTTTAGTTGAATTTGTGTATGTATGCCTTTTAGAGGGAAGATTCTACTTGACTACCTATAATCCATCTATCCTTTCAGAATGCCCTGTGAAACTGCTTCTAAGTTCCCAACTTCCACTGTCATAGCAGAAATTCTGATTCTGAAAGTCAGTTACAGGTGAGAGAAGGGGGAATCTGAATCTAGACCCTCTGAGAACTCCAGGTGCTTTTAACAGTGGTTGATGGCCCACTAATTCTGAGCAATACTGGCCCCTGTCAGCATTTCTAAAACTTTCACTTTTATATCAAAACAAATGTCATGTTGGCCAACAGAGGTTTAAAGTAAAAAGTTTAAGGACAAAGTAAGAGTGGCTTATTCTGAATCAGAGTTTCTCTGGAGACTGAAAGCAATTTAATTCTGTAAGGAAGCATCTCTAAGTTTGTCCATGTTAACTAAGCATTATACTTGGTCCATTCATTCATCCTCCTCCTCTTCCTCCTCCTCCTTCTTCTACTTTTTCCTCTTTATTATGCCTTGCTGGGGAATGAGCCCAGAACTTCATGTACCTGTGATACTGCTGAGCTACTTCCTTGGCCCAAATTTTGGTTTATATTCTGAGAGGGGGAGAGGGTTGGAAGAAAAGAAGGGAAGAGGGAGAAGGAAGAAGGGAGAGGTAGCAAAGTACTTCTCCACCATCCTTGATGCTCCACTGGTTTCTGTCTTTGGTGCTCTCATGTGGAGCTGGGGATCTAATCCAGGATCTCCTGCATAGAGCACAGGTACTCTACCTGCTGAGTCACTTTCAGCGCTCTGATTGATGACATATATACATATGCATAATACATATACATAGCCATGTGAACCATGTGAATTTATCCATTTATTTATTTAATTCATAACTTTCTTTTTAAAATTTTATTAGTGATTTTAATGTTCATTTACAAAATTACAAGATAACAGGGCTATAACTTAGAACAGTTCCCGCCACAAGAGTTCTGAATCCTCAATCTCTCCATTAGAAGCTACAACAATTCTTTTAAGGTTGTAGATATGGATTAGATATTATTTCTACAACTATCTGTCTATATTTTTATATATTTGCCCATATTTTTTTCCGATGGTCCCATCTTATCTTTCTTTCCAGCTCACACATGCACCTGTTACTACATAAAATGTCCCTCCCAATTTCCTCCTCCTCTTTCTCCAGTTCCTGATGGAGTTGGAGTTCAGAGCCCTCTAGTCATCTTTCCCCTATAATTTCTCCCCCACTGGGCATATGGATCAAAATTCTTTTGGGGGTGCAGAAGGTGAGAGTTCTGGCTTCTGCAATTGCTTCTCTGCTGGATATGAGCATTGGTATGCTTTCTTTCTTTTTTAATATTTCTATTTTTTATTGGATAGAAACATAGAGAAACTGAAAGGGGAGGTGGAGATAGAGAGGAAGAGAGATAGAGAGACACCTGCACCCTTCTTCACCACTCATGAAGCTTTCCCTCTGAAGGTGGGCTTGAACTTGGATCCTTGCTCACTGTAGTGTGAGTACTTAACCAGGTGCATCACCTCCTGGTCCCCAGGTAAGCTTTCTTTAGAGGAAACACAGAGGTGAATTTCAGTCTGTGCTTTATGTGAATGACTTTAACATTTGATTTTATCCATGTTTAAATTTGTGAATAGTGCCTGGAATTACAAAGTCTATTCACATGAGGTACCACTTTCACTTTCCTTCTTTACTTGCCCTTAATTTGCCCCACACCCCAGCAGACTCCCACAAAATGTTAGTAATATCTTTCTGATAAGGGCTTTCAGATCTTTCTCTGAGCTATAATTCTAGAGGAAGAGATGAAAGGAGTCTGAGAAATTAAAATCAAGATAAGTGGTTTCTCCCTTGGAATGTTATTTAGAGGATGTAGTCATTTGAAAGAACTTACCCCTCTTCTGCTCAGTTTGACATCTGAAGTCATGGGAGATACTATCATACCTGGCTTTATTAAGGCAGTGAGAGTCACCTGTTTCCAAAAGCCCATGAACACTAGCCTGAAATGAAAAGAAAATGTTCAGAAAGTCGAGATAAAGGGAGATGAGATTTTGGCAGGAGGAGACGCGGGCTCTTGGCCAAGTCCTCTAAGGCTACCCTATTAACTACCTCCCTGAATTTGTTTGATGGGGCTATCTTTTCCACTATCTGAGTGTACCACATCTGCCATTGTTCAGACAAGATCCAGAAATCCAGTGATGTATGTAACATGTTGATCTTTTAAGGGGGAACTGAGAGGGGGTAGGAAGAAAGGAAAAGAGAATTGGTAAGGGAACATAATCATGACTGGCCTTTTTTGGAGCCCAGAAAAGTCAAAGGGTTCAGGAGAAGCTAGACTGAAGTTTATATACACTAACACAGCTGCCACAGAGCCCAAGGCCAAAGGTGTGTGCTGGCAGAGCAGGGTTTCTGCAGGCAAGGTGAGGTAAAGCGGAGCTGGGAAGCTGGGAGTCCACCGACAGTAGCTGGTAGAAATCCTGCAACCAGGCACCAACTGCTGCTCTTTCCTGACACTAAGCCCTGGGCTAACCTTTTTAGTTCTTGTTGCTGTAGACTGTTTTTGAAAGATGAATGGGGCAGAAATGGAGGAGTGGTTCTTTTGAGTTTGGTGACCAAACACCCAGATTTCATAAAGTGTGCAGGCTTCCCTTGTCCTTCCTTAATTATTTTTTATCGTTTTGAAATTAGTGATTGATTTGGGAATTGTAGAACCTCATAGTTTCTTCTCCCACAGTTTGTCACAGGGTAACTGTATCATGATAAAAGCTACACATTTAAGTCAGCTATTTTGCCTCTAGAGTCTAACAAGGCAAGTGATTTTATTATTATTGTTTCCAAAAGGTACATGTAAATTTATTTTTTAAAAGATTTAATAAATAAATAAATAAATAATTTTTTTAGTGAGAGAGATACAGGGAGAAAAAGATGAGAGCACTTCACAGCTTTGGCTTATAGTGGTGCTAGGAATTGAATCTGGGGCCTTAGTGTCTCTGGCATGAAAGTCTTTTACATTAACATTACGCTATCATTCTAGCCCAAGTTCATTTAATTCATTAGAACATTAGGGGAGTTTAATAATGAGGACCAAAGAGTGACTTTTTGGCATTCAGTTCTAAATACTCAAATGCCCAGATGAGTGGATAAATAAGTTATAGGAAGGCTGGGGAGAGAGCAGTGAATTTTTAAGTGGAAGTATTGACGAGACCGTAGTATAAAAAGGGTACAATTCCATGCAATTCCCACCACCAGAACTCTGCATCCAATTCCTCCTCTCTCTTGATAGCTTTCCTATTCTTTATCCTTCTGGGAGTATGGACCTAGGGTTGTTATAGAAGGTGGGAGGTCTGATTTCTGCTCTTGCTTCCTCGCTGAACATAGGTGTTGGCCGGTCAATCCATACTCCCAATCTTTCTCTCTCTTTAGTGAGGTAGGGTTCTGGGGGAGTGGGGCTCCAGGACACATTGGTGGGGTCATCTGCCCAGCAAAGTTAGGTTTGAATCAAATTATGGTAGTGTCTGGAACCTGGTGGCTAAAAAATAGTTAAGATATAAAGCAGAACAAATTGTTGACTAATCATGAACCTAAAGCCAAGAATATTGCAGATGAAAATTTGAGGTCTCCATTTTGGAAAACGCTTATAAGTCTATTTTAGATATATTACAAGGGGGCCCAACCCTACCAATTTTTGCCTGAGCTTGACATCTAACATGCAGATGACCTAAGTTATTGTCTGGGGAGATGCTGTCATAGTTGGAAAAAGGACTAGAAAACTGGATCAGGGAAGAAAGTAGCTCCCAAATATGGGAAAAGTATATAAATATTATTAACTGTAGACCCCATCTATTTGATCTGGGGCCCAATGTCAGTACAGGAGCTTATGTAACCTCTGCATCTCTGTAGGTCTGAGCTGGCATTCTGCAGTCATGGATAGAAACATCGCAGGCTGCACTAATTTCAGGACCCATCATCCTCAAATGAGAGGTAAAGAGAGCACTTACTTTTATGTCAGAAGTTCCAGAGGCTCTAAAGGCTGCAGGTTCAGTGTCTGGCACATCTTATGCCAGAGCTCAGCAAAGCTCTGGTCTCTCTTTATCTGTCTCTTGGAAAAAAATGTTATGGGCTCTGTATTTACTGGAATACTATTCTACAGTTTTAAAAGATGAAAATGCATCATTTGGGACAAAATGGTTGGAACTAGAGGTGATTATACTAACTGAAATAATTAGGGAGATGGAAGCTGACCAGCAGACGGTCTCACTCACATGTGGAATATAGATAACTAGAGCAAATGAACTTGCAAAAAATCCCAAATCCAAACAAACAATAACAACAAAACCACCCAACAACTAAATTGCCCCTCACCCCAAGCCTTTGTGAAAGCTATGGTAGTAATGAGGGAGGGTGGGAACACTCACAAAAACTTGGGTGGAGCTGCAGTGTTATACTAACATATATATAATGAGAAACTATACCCCTAAAACCTTGTAATCTTGAAAACTAATGTTGAGTTACTAATAATAAGCAATTATTATCATTTGTAAAGCTGGAACCTCCACACATGCTATTTTACTGCTCCTGGAACGCTTTTTTTCCCATTCAGATAGCATAAAGACTGCAGATCAAACATATTAGAAAGGCAGAGGGTGGGGGTGGCATTCAAATCATAACTAAAGACATAGATCTCATCATCATTATTGTAACTAGATGTGATAGTTTATCAAACCCATATGTAAAGGACCATAGGTTTACTTAATAAAATCACAATAGTAGTTGTGTTGAGATCAGAAAAATTACAGAAGGTACCTGGAGGAACACAGACACATGGAAAAAGGAGTGGCAACAGGTGTGGGTGTGGCTTAGAAAGGAGTTGAAGGAGGTGCTTGGATGTTTATATAAGCTAGTTCTATGGACTCTCTCTGCTGAGGTGGGCTTGCCAACATGAGTGTGATTGACCCTCAGGCTCTCTCTTTTTTTCTTTCATTCTCATTTCTCATAGCCCACGTGTACTCTAACATGTGGATGTTCTCAATTTTCCTGAATAAAGCTTAAAATGCCTGGAAATCATGGTTTCTCTTAAATTCTTTGCTAGGTTTATGTGTGATAAACCTTTAACCATAAGGGGAACAAACTTGACCTGATTTCCCCCAATATAGTTTTTTTGTTTTATAGTTACCTGCCATTTTGACTTTGTTGGAGAAATGCATTTTTGTTATTTTTACATGTAGTGTTTTCTTTTTTAAAAGATTGAAACTATTAGTTTTGAGAGAGAGAGAGAGAGAGAGAGAGAGAGAGAAATCAGAGCACCATTTTACTGTGACTTATGTGATTCTGGGGGTGAAACCTGGGCATTCACACATGATTGCCAAATTAAGAACAAAATTAATTGCAAAAAAATCAAATAAATTAATTTAAAGAACTCATATATTACTGAAAAATTACTCTATTTTTACCTTGAAGGATCCAAAACAGCAATATCAAGCTCTAAGAATTTGTACTTATACAAATGGTTTCTTTAAAGTAGATAACTATCATGGCCCAGAAATTAGCCCATCTGGTAGAACACAGGATTTGCATCCCTTAGGCCCCATGTGTCATCCTTGCTGTGGAATGTACTGGAGTGTGCTCTGGCTTCTCTCTTTCTCTTCTGTTCTCCCTCTCCCTCTTTCTCTTCCTACTCTTTCCCTCTTCTTCTCTTTTCCCTCTCCCTCTCCCTATTGTTCTCCTTGTGCCCCATCTCCCCTCCCCTTTTTCTTTCATATGAAAGTATCTCACCTGAAATAAGTAAAATAAGTTTTTTTTTCTGGAATAAAGTAGCAGGCTTTTTTGTCATATGCATCCTTTGATTTTTCATGCTTAAGAGATTGCTGTCTAAAGGGAACTGCTGAGCCATGAAATATAAATATTTAATAATTTATATAGTACTAAAAATATAACTTGCTGGAGAGTATGCATGTCTTGCTGGGTACATTGTGGAAGTTCAAATGCCCACACCACATGCTCAGCACTTGGGTAAGTGTGTGTGTGTGTGTGTCTGTGTGTGTGTGTGTATGTGTGTGTGTGCATTTATTGCCACCAGGTTATTGCTAGGGCTTAGTGCTGGCACTATGAGTCCACTGCTTCTTGGAGCCATTTTTTTTCTTTGCGTGTGTGTGTTTTCCCAGCTGTCCTGTGCCTTTTTATTTCTTTTTCCCACTTGGATTTCTCCTGGGGCTCAGTGCATGCACAATGCTACTGTTCCCAGAGGTTATTTCTTTTTCTTTTTTCTGAGAGATAGGGTGAGAACTTCCAGGTAAGGGAGGAGGCAGAAAAAAAGGAGAAGAAGAGATACCTGTAACACTGTAGTACCACATGTGAAGTGGACTTCTCCCCTGCAAATAGAAATTTTGGGTTGGTACCCAGATCCTCATACATGATAATGTGTACATTCTACATTGTGAGATCCCAGCAGACCCTAGGTTTCTATCTTATCTGTGTAGAAAGAAGGATTTTTAGCTGGGCTAGAGGTACTTGTGTGGGAGATTTGGAGGAACAGAGAATACTCTAATTTTTGCAATCTAGAGTGGAAAAGGAAGCTGACTAGGCTTGGATAAGGACACTCCCCCAGTGGTTTGTGGAGCCTGAAGTTGACAAATTTTTTAAGTGACACCAAATCTTTACATCATTGTATGATTTTTCCCCTCTAGCTAAGAAGGCAGATTTTCAAGACTGAGTGTGACAAATAGATGGAGCCAACTATTTGAGGGCACTGCAATTCCATGGCTAAGATGATCAACCATAGAGTCAGGGATAGCAGGGGAAGGTTTGAAGGAGCTGAGTATGTAGAAGGGCTAAGAGGCTGGAAGATGGGTATGATTAAAAAACTGGTTTAGTGCAGGAGAACCATCAAAGGACAACAGTGGAATCACAAGGGGGGGAATTTTTGGATTTCAGAAGTGAACAACAGTCAATATATTTGTCGGCTTTGACAAAGACTCTCACCAATCAGGATAGACCATGTAAAATCATATACCTTTGTGCCTCCTGATTCCTTGTTCAGCACAGGAAGAGTTAGGAGTCTGAGCACTGGAAGAAATGGTCCCATGAACAGTGGGGCTAATGATGTGAATTGAGAATGAAAGTCATGTGCGTGATATCAATATATGAAAGGCAATTCCTGTTGATATCACTCCAAGATATTTGGAGGATGGAAAATAGTGACATAGAAAGGAGGAAAGTGGGCATACTGGGGCCAGGTGGTGGCACACCTGGTTAAGCACTCACATTACAGTGTGCAAGGACCCTGGTTCAAGCCCCTGTTCCCCACCTACAGGGAGAAATCTTCACCAATTGTGAAGCAGAGCTGGAGTGTCTCTCTGTCTCTCTCACTGTCTAGCATCTCTTCCCTTCTTAATTTCTCTCTGTCTCAATCCAATAAATAAATAAACAAACAGGAATATTTTAAACAATAAGGAAAGTAAGGGGCAGGGTGAACATGGCACGAAGAGCAAGGACAGGTGTAAGGATCCCAGTTCTAGAGCTCAGCTCCCAACATGCAGGTGGGTTGCTTCAGAAGCAGTTAAGCAGGTCTGCCGGTTTCTACCTTTCTCTCCCCACCCTCTGTCTTCCCATCATTTCTCGATTTTTCTCTGTCCTATCCAACAGCAACAGAAATAACAACAACAAAGGCAACAAAAATGGGAAAAATGGCCTCCAGGAACAGTGGATTCATAGTGTAGGAACTGAGCCCCAGAGATAAGCTAGAGGCAAAAAAAAAAAAAGAAAGTGGATATATCCATATGGCCTAGGTCTTAAGTCTGTTTTCACTATTATTATACACAGCCTGGTTTAGGTCCATGGTTGGTCAATAATTTGTTTGGCTTTGTATCTTAACTCTCTTTTCAGCTACCAGGTTCCATATGCTAGAAGGATGCTGACCAGACTTCCCTGGACAGACAACCCCACCAATGTGTCCTGGAGCTCCGCTTCCCCAGAGCTCTTCCTCAATAGGGAAAGAGAGGGGCAAGCTGGATCGACCTGTCAACTCCCATGTTCAGCAGGGAAGCAATTACAGAAGCCAGACCTTTCACCTTCTGCATCCCACAATGACCGTGGGTCCATACTCCCAGAGCGTTAAAGAATAGGAAAGCTATCAGGGGAGGGGATGGGATACAGAGTTCTGGTGGTGGGAATTATGTGAAGTTGTATCCCTCTTATCCTATGGTTTAGTCAGTATTTCCTTTTTATAAATAAAAAAAAATTAAAAAAAAGAATACACAGGCTGGGTGGCTTATAAACAACAAAAGTTTATTTCTCACAGTTCTTAAGGTCTTGAATATCAAAACCAAGCTGCCTTGGATTCATTATCTCTTAAGAGTGTATTTTCTGATTCTAAGCCTTTGTCTGTGTCCTTATGAAGGGGGAGGGAGATTTCATTGTCCCTTTCCCTAACCACTTTTATAAAGACACCAATCCTGTTCACTAGGGTTTCACACCTATAACCTACTTACCTCCCCATGGCCCTACCTCCTGATACTACCACCTTGGGAATTAGAGTCTCATCGTGCAAATGTATACGCATACGTATACGTATACGTATACGTATATGTATTCTATTTATTTTGGATAGAAGCAGAAGGAAATTGAGAGGGAAGGGGGAGGAAGAGAAGTAGAGAGGAAGATAGACACCTATAGTCCTTGTGAAGTTTTTCCTCTGCAGTTGACTTGAACCAGTTCCTTGCACACTGTAATATGTGTACTCAGTTGGGTGTGACACTACCTGGTCCCTCTTTCATTCTTTTGAGGGTGTGGTTTTATAGACATTCCAGCCATCTTGGAAGTATAGGGTTCCCTTCCTCCCACCTCAGGGGGCACAGTGAATAGGGGCAGGGGTGTGATAGCCTGGGGACACCCCCCACTCTTGTTGTAGCAGCTTAACTATATTCTGGGACAGGCCAGATGCCTACCTCTTCATGTTAACATACACACAGATCTTCCTATAAACCAGGGGAAGGTCTCGTTTCTATCTTTTCTGCTGTTCAGAAACCTATTATTTATTTTTACACCAGTTTTGGTAATAAACTTTATTGTGGGAAAAAAATTATCCTTCTGCTTCATTATGCCCCAGGCCATCCCTAACATCACAGTGATCTACACCTAGATGTGAAGGTAATGAATGCATCTGCTTAAAAAACCAACTGCTGGGAGTCAGGCTGTAGCGCAGCGGGTTAAGCGCAGGTGGCGCAAAGCGTAAGGACCGGAGTAAGTATCCTAGTTCGAGCCTCTGGCTCCCCACCTGCAGGGGAGTCACTTCACAGGCGGTGAAGCAGGTATGCAGGTGTCTTTCTTTCACTTCCCCTCACTGTCTTCCCCTCCTTTCTCCATTTCTCTCTGTCCTATCCAACAGTGATGACAACAATAATAATAACTATAACAATAAAACAACAAGGGCAACAAAAGGGAATGAATAAATAAAAAAATAAAAAAAAAAAACAACTGCTTTGATACAGCCAGTGGATCAGGGGCCTATAGCTACATTTAAACACACTGTTTACATGTTTTGTCTTTCAAAGCATCAGCAGTAATAGAAAATGGTGAAGTGATGCTTTACAATTTTTGGAAATCATATAAAGTTTTACACTGTATAAAGAACATTGAATCAGTTTAGACAGACATGGCAAAAACAAGTGTATGGAAAGCATATGGAAAAAAATGCCTGAAATGTTTTGTTCATAATTTTGAGGGTTTGAGAAAGATAACCATATTGAAATCATAAAGATCTTGTGGACCTTGTTAATGTACTTAATTTAGATGTTGAAGTGCATAATATTGAAGAAGCAGTGGAATTTGTTGAGGGAGAGCTAATTATGAAAGAATTAATAGCTGGAAGCACAGAAGCACTTGAAAGAAGAGGAGGAGAGAATGGAAGAACACAGAGCGCTCACTCTAAAGGGACTCACTGAAGTCTTCTCAAACTAGAAAGCATGGACCTGAATGTTGAACAGTTCACAAAAGTGGAATGGCAAATGAATGAAATGCTATTGTGAAGTATATGAAGAAAAAAAGACAAAATTGCAACATAGAGCATACAAAGGAGATATTTATTTAAAATTCCATCCAGGACCCTTTCAAGCCTTTCCAATTCCTCACTATCATCTCCCTTATGTGAGCCTTGTACAGTTCCTGATAACCTTGAAGATCTCTCCAGTGATGACCATTCATTTTTCCCCCCAAACTACTGAATGACTGGTTGAAGGTACAGTGAGTAAAATGTGAATTAATCTGAATTTTTTTGGTACAGAACTTTTATAATCTTGCAGACATTTTTTATGTTCTGTGATATTTATGTAAAAAGTTTTATCAGTTAAAATTTATGAAGTTGGAAAAATATTCAGATCTTAAAAGCCTAAGATTCTTTGATCAGAAGGATATTTATTTATCTTAAAAGTAGTGTGGGTGGGGGTCGGGTGGTGGCGCAGTGGGTTAAGCGCATGTGGCGCTAAGCGCAATGACCGGCGTAAGGATCCCGGTTCGAGCCCCTGGCTCCCCACCTGCAGGGGAGTCGCTTCACAAGCGGTGAAGCAGGTCTGCAGGTGTCTATCTTCCTCTACCCCTCTCTGTCTTCCCCTCCTCTCTCCATTTCTCTCTGTTCTATCCAACAACGAACAGCATCAACAATGGCAATAATAATAACCACAACGAGGTTACAACAACAAGGGCAACAAAAGGGGAAAAAATGGCCTCCAGGAGCGGTGGATTCATGGTGCAGGCACCGAGCCCAGCAATAACCCTGGAGGGAAAAGAAAAAAAAAAGTATTGTGGGTGAAATGAATCCAGTACCTTGCACATGTGTAATCCTAGTGAACCATTTCTAGCCCAATTTTCAATTCAGTAATTTGAGATTAAGGCTGGGAGAAATAAATGGGGAATGAAGGAAAGAGAGGGAGAGAGAGAGAGAGAGAAGAAAGAGATTTGATAAACTGAAAGATGATAGAGAACAAGAGATAGGGGGCAGGACATTGGTATATCCAGTTAAGCACACTGGGTTAAGTACACAGTTTGCCAAGTACAAGGACACAGGCAAAGATCCAGGTTCTAGCTTCCACTTCCCTACTTGCAGGAGGCTGCTCCACAAGCAGCAAAGTTGGTCTGCAGGTATCTATCTATCTCCTCCTCCTCTTTCAATTTCTCTCTATCCTGCCCAATAAAATGGGGAAAAACACATGTTTTCCAGGTTTGTTTGTTTTTTTGGTGCCAGTAGTCCTGGAACCAAACCCTAACAATGAACCTGGAGGCAAAAAAGAAAAAAAGATTGAGAGACAGATTGAAATGCCACTACATCATTTAGAGTTCCCTTGAGTCTTTCCTTTGTGCTCTTATATGTTGCCTGAGATAAAATCCAGAGTCTGATTCACAAGTGATGTATGCTTTCCAGCTGGATGCTTGGTGAGAAATGTTCTAGGACAAGGGCAGAATCAGATTCTGGAACAGAAATGGGGAAATAGCAGCATATCAATCCCATTTACCAACCTTGAATTCTGAAAGAATGAAACAATCATTTGGGAATATTGCAGGAGGCAATATTTTTTGAGTAACTAGATTTTAGCACAAGGGACTGGAGGGTGATATTAAGAAAGAGGCTGAGGAGGAATACCAAAGGAGATCATCTGGGACCTCAACAGGGCTAGACTAGATCCACTTCAGGAACCCATCAAATCACTGGTGAGTGCAAATATGTGGACAGAGAGAAGCCTAGGGAGAGAATAAGTGACTGGTAACAGTCCGGCAGTTTGCCAGTTGAGGTACCACCTCCAGCCTGTTTTACCAACAAAAAGACTGCTGAAGGGAGAGAAGGCCTCCTGTAAGACTCACCAAAGGCAACTGTGAGTCTCCATTGCTACTACCCTCAGAGGCTGGAGCAGCAGGGGGGAGGCCCTGTGCTTACAATGGGGCACAGAGAACTGACTAGGAAACTCAGGAGAAGATCTACACCTTGGTGGCCTAGAGGTGGGGCTATGTGGTGGGAGACATTCCATGTTGTACTTCTGATGAGAACATACTGAATAGTTGCCTCAGAACCTACAGACTATAGATAGGACCTATTTAGAAATTCACAGGGTGGGAGTTAGGCAGTAGCACAGTGGGTTAAGCGCAGGTGGCGCAAAGCACAAGGACCAGCGTAAAAATCCCAGTTCAAGCCCCTGGCACCCCACCTGCAGGGGAGTCACTTCACAGATGGTGAAGCAGGTTTGCAGGTGACTATCTTTATCTCCTCCTCTCTGTCTTCCCCTTCTCTCTCCATTTCTGTCTGTCCTATCCAACAATAACAACACTAATAATAACTAAAACAAAACAATAAGAGCAACAAAAGGGAATAAATAAATATTGAAAAAAAAGAAAAGAAATTCCAAGGGGCAAGCAGTGCTGCCAGCTTGGCAGAGATGCTGAATTGAGCCTGGAGCTTTGGATCCTTGGGGTGTGAGAGTCTCTTTGCATAACCACTGTATTATCTTTTCCCCAGCCTGCTTTATCTCTTGGTCAGGAGTGAAAGATTAAGCTAAGAAGCTTACTTAAGTTTAAAAGCCCTCAGGCTCCCATAGCTTACAGGGAAGAAAAATAACAAAAGAGGCATTTAGGCCACTGTGCTCCAACTCAGGGATTATAGTATTGAAACAACTGTCAATTTCCACAACTATGAACCTGTTAAGTAACCTACTTAGACACAAGTCAATCCAGGCAAGAATGATCAGTAATTTGAAGAGTACTGAGAGAGGAACCTCATAGCATACTACATAGAATGGTTAAAACAACAAGAAGAAATATTGGAGAAATGAACCAGGACAAGAGTCCAGCTAAAATCCCCCCAAAGGGTGAAGAAAAAAATAACGAGTTCAACATCCAAACACTAGCTAAGGAAATAATCACAGGAGTGAGTAAAGAGTTTGAAAGAATTGTCTTTAGAAATGCAGAAACAACAAATGAGACTCTGGAAGAAAACACTAATTATCTCAAGGTAATTAAAGAGCTGAAAGCTGAAATAGCTGAGCTCACAACTAGCTGAACAAGCTAAAAATAGTATCAGAACAGGGTAACAAAATAGATTAACTCCAGAAAACAGTAGAGGGGAGAGAGAATAGAATAAATGAGGCTAAAGACAGAATTAGTAAGATTGAGGACAAATTAGAGACAACTAGAAAAGAAGAAATCTCAAAAAGAGAATAAGAGATAATAAAAACAACAACAGACTTGAAAGGAAATATTATACACATTACTGGCTTACCAGAAGAAGAAAGAGAGGGAGGGGAAGAAAGCAGTCTTCAGGATATAATAGCTGAGAACTTCTCTAATCTAGACGGCATCAAAGACATAAAGGTTCAAGAAGCCCAGAGGGTCCCAAAAGAGTTAACCCAGACTTAAGGACACCAAGGCACATGATATTTAGAATGGAAAAGAATAAGGATAAAGAAAGGATCCTGAAGGCTACAAGAGAAAAAAGAAGAGTTACCTACAGAGGAAAACCCATAAGATTAGCAGCAGACTTCTTCATACAAACACTACAGGCCAGAAGATAATGGCAAGATATCTATCGAGTGCTCAATGAGAAAGGCTTTCAACCAAGACTACTGTAGCCTGCAAGAATGTCATTCAGACTAGATGGAGGCATAAAAACCTTCTCAGACAAGAAACAGTTGAAAGAATCAACTACCACCAAGCCTGCCCTGAAAAAAGTTCTGAAAGGTCTCCTATAAACAGTCAGACCACTATAAATATGCCATATATCAGAGCACTCTAAAAGTCTACAAGAATGGCATTAAAATATCTTCAATCCTTGATATCAATAAATGTCAATGGCTGTTGGTATGCTTCTAAAAACCCCTTCTGTTTCATTAGTTTAATCCCCCCTGCTTAACACTGTATTCTATTTACATAACTACTGTATTCTATTTACATAACCACTGCTGCGGTCTATTTACATAAACCACTAAATGTTTACATAAAGCACCACCCTTCCTCCAGGGCACTGGTGGTTCAGTGGTAGAATTCTTGCCTGCTCTGCCCCGTCTCCTTGTCATACCCTGATTTTCACCAGTCACTTTTCTCTCCACCCTCTCTGCGTTGCATCCTGTTCCCACGCTACTGGGCTAGTATATTTATAAGGACAAGATTGTTTGCATTTTTTAGTTTAGCTTAGCTTGGCTTAGATTGTGCTGTGTCCTGCATGAATAAAGAGATACTGCTTACAACCCAGCCATGAGTCCCGGGTCGTCTGTTACCCGCCCGTGAAGCCAGCCTGGTGAAAACAACATATGGCGCCTACAACATGGGACTGGACCTGCGCAACTCCCAGATGAGTGAAGACTTTGCCTACCTATGCACTATGGTCTTCTCTTCTGCTTACGAAGAGGTTTAACAAAGCCTCTACTGTTTCATTATGAGACAGTTACTCTGTCTCTGGAACATTTTGCTCTGGGCCACACTTTGTTTCCCTGACCGGGAACTTTGGTTTCTTGTGACCCTAATCATAGAGCTTGGGAGATGCACTGAGATTTCTCCTTGGACTTTCTGGATTCCCTCTCCCATGTTTCCTGAGGAAAGGGACTACATTTTGCTCCGGGCCACATTTTGGTTCTTTATGATCATGATTGTAGACCTTGGGATATGCATGGGGATTTCCACTGGGACTTTCTGGACTTCTTATAGCATGTTTCCCATGGAGAAGGACTACTCTAATTTGAGGAGCGTTCTCAGTACCCTGGCAGTCCCCAAGAATGGAGACACGTGGTTAGTTCTACTCTCCTGATTGGATTCTTTCCTTGATGGGAAGATGCTTTTAAAAGTAGATGCCTGAAGCAATACAGCAGGAACAGTCAGAAGCACCCTAAATGGAATTTTGAAGAGCTTTTTGGACTAGGACGCCCTCCGGGGACTCATGATACTACATGGTGAAATCTGGATAATCTGGTTCAAGTTGCGTATCATAAGAGAGTGATTTGAATGACTGAATTTTTGCTTGACATTGACTTAAAAAAATGCTGGAAGCAGCCATGATTTCTAGAGACATCCAGAAACAATCCAAAAAATTGTTTTTTCCTCCTTTGATTTATTTTTTTACGTCTTGGCATAAATATGAAATGTTTAACCTTGAAAACTGTATGAGTTATGGGCGGGGAAGATAGTGGAATGATTATGTTAATTATTCTCATGCCTGAGGCCTTTAACCGTGATTCTTCTGTTTAACTTTCCACATTTTATTGAGTTTAAACTGTTTAAACAAACCTTAAAATCATTCTAGAAAGTACTTCCAATTATAATGGAGTTATCAATAATAGTAAACTTCTATCTGCTACAAGTTTTGTTTGACAAGTAAGTGAATTTCAGCTGTCAAGTCTTAACATGAAAAAGCATCTACTCAAATGGAATTCCCGGAAATCTATTTGGACCCCTGTTCTCTGTCATCGCCCACAAGATGGAATGACTATAACGCACCACCGGAAACCAGTGATGTGACCTGGCACGACCTGAAGAAACAGATTCACAGACTCCAAAACTCACTCTCTACAGAAAAGCAGAATTCTGGTGGCTGACATTCCCCATCGAGACAGACATGCAGCGTCTCATCCCTTGGCATTTTCTTCTATGGTCAGCTACTTTGGACTGACACCTCCATCGGACTTACTGGTACACGCTGTTGTGTTTCTCAAAGACTAACTTCAGCCAATTGCCTTGAGACTTTATAGACCATGTCCTCTCGCCTGCAGGCTCTGCCCCCACATTCAGAAAACTCCCCCTCCTTAGTAGGTTATGCCCACAGAGGCATGAAGCGCCCCAAGAGGCAAGAGATGCCCACAGAGGCATGAAGCGTTCCCAGAGGCAAGAAATGCCCTTTCGCCTGCTAGGCCTTGCCCTTTGAGGTAAGAAATGTTCCCCTTGGCATCACACTGGTTATTGCTGCTCGCCTATTTTGTTTTCCATGTCTTATGCCAGTTATTTTGAAAACACCTGTACAATATAGGTTTCTGTTCACCGCACAATCCTGATACTACGGCCATTAGTTAAAAAGAAATGGGGAATTGTTGGTATGCTTCTAAAAACCCCTTCTGTTTCATTAGTTTAATCCCCTCTGTTTAACACTGTATTCTATTTACATAACCACTGCTGCGGTCTATTTACATATACCACTTTTACATTTACATAAAGCATCACCCTCCCTCCAGGGCATTGGTGGTTCAGTGGTAGAATTCTTGCCTGCTCCGCCTCCTCTCCTTGTCATACCCTGATTTTCACCAGTCACTTTTCTCTCCACCCTCTCTGCGTTGCATCCTGTCCCCACCCTACTGGGCAAGTATATTTATAAGGACAAGATTGTTTGCAGTTTTTAGTTTAGCTTAGCTCGGCTTAGATTGTGCTGTGTTCTGCATGAATAAAAAGATACTGCGTACAACCCAGCCATGAGTCCCGGGTCATCTGTTACCCACCCATGAAGCCAGCCTGTCGAAGACAACAAATGGCCTGAATTCACCTACTAGAAGGCACAGAGTAGGAAGATGGATCAGAAAACACAACTCAAACAATGTGCTGTCTATAGGAAACGCACCTAACTCAACAAGACAAACACAGACTTAAGGTGAAAGGATGGAAAACTATCATACAAGCCCACAAAAAAGAGCAGTAACAGCTATTCTCATATCTGACATGATAGACTTTAAAATAAATAAAATTTAAAAGATAGGGATGGACATTGCTTAATGCTCAGAGGATCAGTCAATGAAGAGCACTTAACAATTATTAATATCTATGCACCCAATGAAAGGCCATCTAAATACATCAAACATCTACTGAAAGAGCTACAGCAATATATTAACAGCAACACAGTCATAGTAGGGCACTTCAACACCCTACTCTCTCAACTTGACAGATCATCTAGGCAGAAAATCAACAAAGACATGAGGGAGCTAAATGAGGAGATAGATAAACTAGAACTATAGGACATTTTCAGAGTCATTCATCCCAAGAAACTGAAATACACATTTTATTCAAGTCCACATGGGTCATTCTTCAGGACAGACCATATGTTAGGTCACAAAGGCAGCATGAGCAAATTCAAGATCATTGAAATCATTCCCAGCATCGTCTCAGACACACTGGAACTAAACTAACACTTAACAATGAACAAAAGATTAGTAATAGTCCCCAAATGTGGAAGCTCAGCAGTACAGTACTTAACAACTAATGGGTCAAAGAGGAAATAAAAGAAGAAATCAAAATGTTTCTAGAGTTCAATGAAAATGAAGACACAAGCTATCAAAATATTTGGGACACAGCTAAGGCAGTGCTGAGAGGGAAGTTCATAGCCATACAAACACATATTAGGAAACAAGAAAAAGCACAAATAAATAGGCTGATTGCACATCTTAAAGACCTAGAAGAAGAAGAACAAAGGAACCCTACAGCAACCAGAAGGACAGAAATAACTAAAGTTAGGGAGGAAAGAAATAACGTTGAAAATAAGAAAACTATACAAAAGATCAACAAAATTAAATGTTGGGTCTTAAAGAGTGAACATAATAGACAAAGGTTTGTCCAGACTTACAAAACAAAAAAGGGAGAAGACACAGATAAATCGGATTGTAAATGAAAGTTAAGGTATCACAACAGACACCAACATCATTCTGATACCTAAAGCACACAGGAACACACACACAAAAAGAAAACTACAGACCAATATTTCTGATGAACATAGATACTAAAATATTAAACAAAATTCTATCCAACTGGATACAGCAGTATATTAAAAACATTGTTCATCATAACCGAGTAGGGTTTATCCCAGGGATGCAAGGTTGGTTTAATATACATAAATCAATCAACGTGATCCACTACATCAATAAAAGCAAGACCAAAAACCACATGGTCATATCAATAGATGCAGAGAAAGCCTTTGACAAAACACAACATCCGTTTATGATTAAAAAAACTACAAAAAATGGAAATAGATGGAAAATTCCTCAAGATAGTGGAGTCTATATATAGCAAACCTACAACCAACATCAAACTTGATAGTGAAAAAATGGAAGCATTTCCCCTCAGATCAGGTACTAGACAGGGCTGCCCACTATCACCATTACCATTCAACATAATGTTGGAAGTTCTTGCCATAACAGTCAGGCAGGAGCAAGGAATTAAAGGGATACAGATTGGAAGAGAAGAAGTCAAGTGCTCCCAATTTGCAGATGATATAATAGTATACATACAAATATGGAAAAAACTAATGAATCCAGCAAGAAGCTTTTGGAAATCATCAGGCAATACAGTAAGGTGTCAGGCTACACAATTAACATTCAAAAGTCAGTGGCATTCCTCTATGCAAACACTAAGTTAGAGGAAGATGAAATCCAGAAATCAATTCCTTTTACTATAGCAACAAAAACAATAAAATATCTAGGAATAAACCTAACTAAAGAAGTGAAAGACTTGTATACTGAAAATTATGAATCACTACTCAAGGAAATAGAAAAAGACACAAAGAAGTGGAAAGATATTCCATGTTCATGGGTTGGAAGAATTAACATCATCAAAATGAACATACTACCCAGAGCCATACACAAATTTAATGCTATCCCCATCGAGATCCCAAAGACATTTTTTAGAAGAATAGAACAAATGCTACAAATGTTTATCTGGAACCAGAAAGACCTAGAATTGCTAAAACAACCTTGAGAAGAAAGAACATAACTGGAGGCATCACACTTCCAGATCTTAAATTTTATTATAGGGTCATTGTAATAAAAACTGCTTGGTACTGGAACATGAATAGACACACTGGCCAGTTGAATAGAATTGAGAGCCCAGAAGGAAGCCTCCACATCTATGGGCATCTAATCTTTGACAAAGGTTCCCAGACTATTAAGTGGGGAAAGGGGAGTCTCTTCAACAAATGGTGTTGGAAAAACTGGGTTGAAACATGCAGCAGAATGAAACTGAACCACTATATTTGACCAAATAAAAAAGTGTAAAGAGCTTGCCAGACTCAACCACAAGAAACAAATAACCTCATCCAAAAATGGGGAGAGAACATGGACAGAATATGCACCACAGAAGAGATCCAAAAGGCCAAGAAACACATGAAAAATGCTCCAAATCTTTGACTGTGACAGAAATGCAAATAAAGAAAACAATGAAATACCACTTCATTCTTGTGAAAACATCAGAAAAGGTAACAGCAGCAAATTCTGGAGAGGTTTAGGGTTAAAGGAACCCTCCTACACTGCTGGTGGGAATATAAATTGGTCCAACCTCTGTGGAGAACAGTCTGGAGAACTCTCAGAAGGCTAGAAATGGACCTATGCTATGATCCTGCAATTCTGGGGATATATCCTAAGGAACCCAACACACATCTGAAAAGATCTGTGTACACATACATTCTTAGCAGCACAATTTGTAATAGCCACCTGGAAGCAATGCAGGTGTCTAAAAACAGATGAGTGGCTGAGCAAGTTATGGTATATATACACAATGGAACATTACTCAGTTATTAAAAATGGTGACTTCACCATTTTCAGCCAGTCTTGATGGAGCTTGAAAAAAATCAATTTAAGTTAAATAAGTCAGAAACTTCACAGTTTTCAGCCAATCTTGGATGGAACTTGAAGAAATCATGTTTAGTGAAATAAGCCAGAAACAGAAGGATGAATATTGGATGATCTCACTCTCAGGCAGAAGTTGAAAAACAAGATCAAAAGAGAAAACAAAAATAGAATCTGAACTAGAGTTGGTGTATTTAACCAACTACAGGTCTAAAAAGGATGGCAGAGGTCCTAATGGGGGTTGTATTGTTATGTGGAAACTGGGAAATGTTATGCATGTATCAACTATTGTATTTACTATCGAATGTAAAACATTAATTCCCTAATAAAGAAATTTAAAAAAAAGAGAGGCCTGGGATACAAAAGGTGGTGCTTATGCTGGAATAAACAGAGAATGGAAGGCGAGCTGTGTTCAAATCCAGAGGGGAAGGACAGAAAACAGTATGAGAATGTGTAGGCAGGAGAGACTAGATAATCAGACTTATATCACAGCTGGTAATTTTGTATGACCAACATATTAAGCAGGGTTATCAGACTGCAAGGTTCCTAGCTAATCAGAATCCTAGAAGATTACTGATGGATAGGAGCTGGGGAGGAAAGGAAGTCAGGTCAGAGTTGGGGGAGCAAGTCATGACCTTGAAGGGCTGTGCTTCCAGTAAATCCCAGGACAGGTGAGCAGGTTGTCTCTGGACTTGGTTCACAGTCTTTGACTAAATGCTGGAAACAACTGTAGTCTCTTGCGGGACATATACCATGTCTGGTTTTTGTATAGCAGAATCCACCTGTAGTGTGACTTAATTGTGCTAGAGCTGGGAATAGCATTCTACCCTCAGCTGGAAGTCACAAATCTCTTAGCACAGTGGAGGGAGCAGAGTTGCATTTAATTGTCAAGTTAGGATCCATATTCGTGAATTTTCAGCTTAGCAGGCTGCATGCAACTTCCAGTTACTCATTCAAGAAGGATATCATACTCAGCTCTGATAAGTATTCAATAACTGCACATCAGTTAGCTACTTGCTAAATTGAATGACATGCATCATTCTTTGGATTTTACAATTAAGTGGTGAAGTAGGCTTAGCCAATATCTCTTCCTGTGAGTTCTTTGGGGTCACAAAAATTCAGAGGACCCTGGGGAACCCTCAGGTTCATGGCAGAACCTGAGTCTACAGCTGAATAATTATTGAACTGGGGGTTATTATAGGAAGCATTGTATGACAGAATACTTAAGAAACATGACGTGTGTTGACTTGCAGATGGTCATTTGCTTAGTGTTCCAGCACTATAGTGTGATGCCTTGCACAGACTTAACAAATACCTAAATATACTTGTGGAGGAATCTTTCTCACGTTACCAAGGAAAAGAAGCAAAAAGCAAACACTTTTCCAGGGTCAGTGACAAAAAGCAGTAGGGTCATGAGGGGTTGTTGCAAGCAGGTAGACTTAAGGATATTTAAATAGCATTTGGAATTAGCCTGTCTTCACCATGGCAACATGTTCTCCATTCCCTAGCACAGACTGCTCTTGCTTGTAAGGACACAACATCCCAGAGGAATGACTAGAGGCAAAGTCATAGGTTAGCTGCCAGTAGTGGAAAGATTTCCTTCCTTTCTTTATGCTTAGTAAAACTTGCAGCTTTACTTCCAGTACTGAGAACACAGGGGTGACTGAAATCTTTCTCTTTGCAAGTAAGCTTTAGTGCAATTGCTACAGGCTTTGCTATGCCAGAAAAGGCTGATGAGGGTCCATGGTCTTAGGCGAATGAAAAGGGACTTGGGGATCTACTGAAGCCAGAAGATGGAATGACCATACTGACATATCAGTCATGCCTATGCTGTGGCTGAGTAGAGATCCAAGACATGCACCTGCAGCATTGCTCTACTGCTAGTGAAACATCTCCCCTGCAGGTAGAGACTGGGAGCAAGTTCAAATGCAAACTTCTGGGCCTCACCCAGGATCCTAACTCACTGTGAGGATATTCCTAGGGGAGTTGTCTGTGTAGCACATCAGAGAAACACTGATTTGGAAACTATCTGTGAGTTCTCATGACATTCATGTGGGATCCAAGGGAGCAGGGGAGGGGAATATAGGCTCACTTTTTCTCTTCTGTCATACTGTAGCCTCACAGACCATTGATCTTTAAAATTCTTTTTTGAAAGGTCAGTAGAAATTAAATTAAAAAATTAATATGTATCAATAATTTAAGGAATTCTATTCATTTAATCCATTACTGATCAAAAACATTAAAAAGGCATGAACTTTTTAGTTTTCATTTTTAAAAGTTTTATTAGTGACTTAATATTGCTTTAAAAATTAGAAGATAACAGGGGTATAATTCTCTTTGTCCTCACCACTAGAGTTCTGTATCTCCATTCCCTCCATTGGAAACTACAGAAGTTCTCCCAAAGTTGCAGATATGTGTTGGCTATTATTTTTATAGCTATCTGTCTATATTTAAATATATGTGCCCTTTATTATGGTCTTGAACTCTCTTCCTTTCTAAGTCACATCTACACCTATTACTACTTCCTAGTGTCCTTTCTCTTGTTCTGTTTTATCTCCAGGTCCTGATGGAGTTGGAGTTCAGAGACCTCTGGTCATCTTCCCGATATCATTTCCTTCTGTGAGTATGGACCAAAGTTCTTTTTGGAGTGCAGAAGGTGGGAGTTCTAGCTTTTGTAATTGCTTCTCCTCTGGGCATGGGCATTGGCAGGTTGATCCATGCTCCCAGAAAGATTTGAACTATTAATGTGTAAATGAACTCAGGGTGGTGCTTGTGCACACCATCCCCACCCACCTCCACATGTGCTGTTTTGCTTCTTAATCTTGGGTATGAAATGCAGTTGCTCATGTATTACAATGTACTTTTCTAGGCTGGGCATATAGATCCACCTGTCAACACCCATGTCCAGTGGAGAAGGAATTATAGAAGACAGACCTCCCACCTTCTGCTCTCCATAAAGATCTTTGGTCCACACTCCCAGAGGGATAAAGAATAGAGGACCTTCCAATGGAAAGGATGGATATGGATCTCTGGTGGTGGTAATTGTATGGAATTGTACCCCTCATCCTACAATTTTGTTAATCGTTATTAAATCATTAACAAAAAAAATAAAAGGATTTACTGTTCTTTGCAGGTTGCAATCTCTTGCCATTCATGTTGATGCAATCTTCATTAACAGGTAATGTTTAGTGATCAGCAGAGGAATGAGAATTTTTATCCAAAATGGTTCCTTACAACTCATGTTGAAGGCTGAATAAAGTAGAAATAACAGCGATGGCATCCATGCAGATGGTAATAGTTCCAACACTTGGACATTAAATAAATTCTGTTGAAAGTTTACTTGCTATGGAGCAGATACTATTTTAGCTCATATAATGCTCACACCTAGAAAGTAGGGCCCATGTTCCCCTCTGCTTCATAGGAATGTTCTCATAGGTGAAGTAAAGGTGTGAAACTGTCAAACACTTAGCCCAAGTTGACAGAGATGACCAGGGAACTAGTATTTAAGACTCTAAAACCTGTTCTGTGATGTAGTACACTGAGAATGAAGGATAGATAGGGGATGCATACACTCTTTCTCCAGTCCGGTCATAGTTAAAGGCAATATAATTTGTCCTTAGAGTGATAACCTATATAGTATGTGTTAGTTATTCTATGTATACCTGAATTAAAGAACATGAAATTTGGGCTATAAGTGATGAAATAAATATTACTGAGAAAAAAATTCCCTATTTGAACATAAATTAAAAAAAAAACACCCACTAACCATCATCTTCATCTGCATAAAACTTCTCCTCTTGAAAAATACCACAAGAGACACCTCCATTCCATGACCTTCAAAATCCAAGTCAATGATACTTTGCTTTAAACCCTTTTCCATTTCTCTGAAGTGGGAAATTTTCTTCTGTTGTTCTGAGCCCTTGACTTGCTGTGATAATTTCTAATGATTATTGTATAGTGCAGTGGATTGTATATACTCTGAAAAAAACTTCACTTGCCTCATTTAACAGATGAGGTAACTCATCTGACATCAGTGGAAATATCTAGAAATTGGAGGCCTGAAGTTGGAACCCTGGAGCTGAATACTCACCAAGGCAGAACACACTGCTTCCTTTGTCACACTGAATCAATGTCCACTACCACTCCACCCCTCAACTTTTCCTACATTATTCATTTAATTTGAGACTATTCAACCAACTGAACACTGTATCAGTGCAAGGACATATTGGTGAAAAAGTTTAGGTGCTTGAGTCAGTCTTGGCAAAGTATGGTAGATAGGGACTTGTAGAAAGTAAGAACCGAAAGGGTTGGAAGAGAAAGAGAGGTAATCCATTCTAGAAGACCCAAATGATGGGCATTCACTGAAGAGAAAGAAAAGTAAGTCTTGAGATTTAGAGCACAGTCCAGACCTGAATGTTCTTACTCAGCATGTAAGTAGTTTAGGTTGCAATGAGTTTGAAGGCAATTTAGAGAGTATTGATTTACACTTTATTCACTTCTATGTTGACCCTTGGTGACTTTTAAGAATAGAATCAGCCATCGATTCATGTTCAGTAATCCTCATTCAAAAAGTTTTCACTGGAATTGGCGTATTGCACCAAAGTAAAATACTCTGGGATGGGTGGGTGGGGGTTGGGGGGGGATACAGGTCCAAAAAGGATGACAGAGGACCTAGTGGATATTATGTTGTTATATGGAAAACTGGGAAATGTTATGCACGTATAAACTATTGTATTTACTGTCAAACATAAAACATTAATTCCCCAATAAAGAAATTAAAAAAAAGTTTTCAAAGAATAACAATGAAAGGCATTGGGGAGAAGACACCCATTAAAATGTAACACTTTATTATTATTATTTATCTTAGAAGGAATTCACCAAAGGCTTCATATTATGCTATGGCATCTTTAATTATAAAAATAAGCAAATAAAATAACTTGCATCTGTCATTACCATGATATGTTTCATAACCTTTATATGCACATGGAGCTTAAAAATGTAATTTAACAATAAATAATGACATATACCAGATATGCTCACTGTTTATTCCAGTACTCAGCCAAAAACCTAAATACCATTTAAATTATAAATACATAATGCAAATATAATGGCACAAAAATGTCTAAAGTGCAACCAAATCACAATAGAAGAATCATGCAAACTGGTCTAGGTCAGCCCCCGAATCACTCTGTGCAGCAAACACAAGACAAAGCTTTAGAAATTCAAGAGGGTGTTGGACAGAGTGGGGTGGGGAAAAGAGAAGCAAAAAACTAGCAACATGTGAGAACTGCTTCTGTCTGTGTGTGTAGATATATGCATTGTAAGTACATATATAAATTTCACTGTGGGGGAGAAAAAGGGGTTTCCAAGCTTTGAAGAAGTTACAGCAAATAAAAATAACTGATCAGACTGAATAACATAAGAAATAATTTTGATAGGAATATTCATTAACTACTTGTCACACAGGGGTCCTGGCCAAGTGGGTTTGTGAAATGGACACAACACACACACTTTAATAGCTTTTCTGGTTTGGAAAAGTCAGCCTTGCCTGGAGGGTGGAGAGATGGGGAGGGAGGGAGAGGGACAGTCAACTCAGAGTATGTTCTACCTGATTTCCAAGAGGCTAAGGCAGTGTCCATGTTTGGGGACCTGGGGATGGGACAGTTCTGAGTATAAAAATGCTCTTAACAATCTGTATGTCAGCACGCTTAGAGGCTGTGTGGGGACAAAAGGCAGCAACACTAGTGCTACTGCTGCTGTTGCTGGGTCTGCTGCAATTGCTCTTGGTCCTTGAGCAGCACATTACTGGTTTTAAAGGCTTTATGGTAAAGTTGTATTGCTTTTCTTTTTTTTTTTTTTCTTTTTCTTTTTTTTTTTTTCTTCTTCTGGAGATGTGCCCTCCCTCCTCCCACCAGGATCCCTATCACTAGATTTGGTCAGGTCTTGAGTATAGCCTAGTGAGAATCAAGCACCAATGGTTTCTACCCAAGGGAGTTGGGAGAGGCCCCTACCACCTCTACCCCTATTCCCTCTTCCTCTCTTTACATTGACCTTTGGTGGGCAGTGACACTCATAAGGGACTGTTGGGTTCAAGGACAGTGACCCTGAGAAACTATGGTTGTTCATAGATAAGTTAAATCATTTGGCTTTGGTGGTTGCCATCTTGTAAACATTACGGCAGAAATGATCAAACCACCAGCTCCTTTTTTCCCTCTCTTCCTTTTTTTTTCTTTTTCTCTCTCTTTTTATTTTTTTTCCTTTTTCATTCCTACAGAGATGACCCTGCTGCCATAACTAAGCTAGCAGGCAGCGTGCTACAGGGCAAAAATGTAAGAGGAGTCTATTAAGGCTGGACAGCCCAGGGTTATTTATACTCTTTGAGCCCCAAAGACCCAAAGGCTGATTGACTCATTCCTGATTGACTTAATAGAAAGTCTCCCTCTCCATCATCCATTTTTCCAGAGTATTAGGCACTGATGAAAGGTAGCAAGTCAGAAACTGCCACTTCCCAAGGTACAGTAGGCCTACCAAGAAATGCCCTATTTGATTCTTGTAAATTCCCAGTTAGATGTGACAGAGCTATATCAGGATAGGTCAAAGAGTAGCCTCTGGGTTGAGGTGGGCTGGGAGAGTAACATCATACCTGGGGTCCTTCAGATAAACCTGTTGGTTTTCTCATCTCATACAGGCCCATCTTAAGTTTTGATGTTGTTTAAAACTACTTCTACCCTCTTAGTTATAAAAAAGGCCACAAGGAGCATTTATGCGTATATCTGGAAGTGAGATAGTTATTCCATTCCCAGGAAAAGAAAAATAAAGCTAAGTTACAAAACTAAATCTATATGCAATAAAGTTATTATATACTGCTTTGTTTAAGCAGAGTCCTCTGGAATTTATGTACAGTACATTAGTTTTTAGCTATTTATATTCCACAGTTAGACCTTAAGATTCTCTGGTTTTAAGACAATTGTTAAGATACTTTTAAAGCTCTGAGCAGTTACAGTACATAAAGATGTTAGCTTTTTGTTTTTCATTAGATGCAAGATGCAGGCCCAAAGTCTGGTCAGAGAACCAGGTTTGAGCAATTTGGTAAATGTATTGGGAAGAAGATCAGACTGGAGGATCAAGACCATAAGATACTAGCTCATGAGACTTCAAGAATTCACACATGACATTCATATTCATCCATGGCCAGCACAGATTCATAACACGAATTCCATTTAACATCTTTATGAGCATTGAAGACATGCATTTAAATTAAGTTGTTTCTTATCAGCTAACTCTACTGGGGCAACCATTTTAAAAGGCTCCACATCTTCAAATGACAATGATTGGGGAATTACATGAATGTTTTGTGTTTGAGAGTAGTTTGGGGGGAGCTGGGAAAAGACATGATAAGGGAAAATGGTATAACAGGACCATTTCTCCTGAGGAGAGGCAGAAAGATCACACATATTCCGTTTGTGGGAATGCTGCCATTGCAGAATGTTGGGCTATTGATTTCAGAAGCCTAGTTTCATGCAGTTTTCTTTTAAGGGGGGTAGAAAATAGGAACTAGTTAAAAAAAAAAAAATCAAACCAGGCACAGTACACTCAAAGTTGTTAGGAACACCCTTAAGATCATACTAGTCTGGTGAGGTTGTGAACACCTCTTCCTGGTCATGCACTCTCCTGTGAGGTGCGTTTAATGTTGGAGGGAGAGGCCACCTCACCTCGAAGGTTCCTAAGGAGAACTTTCAGCTTCTGTGGCTCGTTGGTTCGCCTTCTGTTGAAGTCAGCTCTCGGGTGTGTTTGGGCACAGTGATCTGTCTGCAGGATGTGAAAGAGGCTAGCCATGTTGGGTCCAATTTTCTCCATAAGACTGTCTCTGATTGTGCTGACTGTGTCTTCATCACATTCCAGTAGGCTTCGCACAAGTCTGTTATAGTATCTGTATTGGGAACAAGAAACAAGGTTGCTCAGTGGTAGCAGGGCCAGACTTACACTCTCCTCATGCCCCCAGCCTAGGCCTGTCCCCAATGGTTATAACATCCAACAGAAAAGTTGAGGGTGGTTTTTGCCTGTCGCCTTTTTGTAGCCCCTTCTTAGTCTGAGTGTACATGCTCCTTTGATTGACCACTGAGTGCTAGACTACCTTGTAGAGATTCAGAGTATACATTGAATACTGGTTGACAGTAGTGTCTAGAACTTTTAGAAACATAAGATCATGGATAACTAGTAAATTTTTCCATATTTTTAAATTTTTAATTATCTTTATTTATTGATTAGAAAGAGACAGTCAGAAATTGAGAGGGAAGGGAAGGATAGAGAGGATGAGAGTCAGAGAGACACCTGCAGCACTGCTTCATCACTTGTGAAGCTTTCCCCCTGCAGGTGGGGACTGGGAGCTTGAATCCAGGTGCTTGTGCATTGTGACATGTGCACTCAACCAGGTGTGCCACCACCCAGCCCATGTTTTTTCCGTATTTTATAAAGAAGCTCAAGTAAATGAATGCGTGTGATTATTCTAAGGCCATCCGATGGGTTAATAGAACCAAGACTTAGCCATGTGAAAAGAGGGAAATCCCAGACTCAGCACTTACAGTAAAGCCATTAGACATGACTATGCTATTGTTTTTGACTTCTCTGTACAATGTGTCTTTTTCTTTTATAGAAGTTGTGTATTTTTCTACCAAATCAGTTTCCCTATCATATAGTCAGATACCCTTGCTAGAAGATATTGACTGGCCATGTTTTTAGTTTTTCTCTTTTAAAAGACCAAATGCCAAGTAATGAAGACACTTAAATGGAAAACTTGGTTATCTTTAATGGTTCATGCTTCAATAACTCCAGAAGTCTTCTACTGTCTATTTTTTTGCTGGCCTCTTCAGTTCTTTGAACATCTCATACATATTTGGCTAGTATCACACAGGTCAATGTTAATTTAGTTTTTTAACCAGTGTTTAAACACATTGAAGTCAGGATCTGTGATCTGATTCACCATATCTCCCTTGCATGAGTGTCAGAGTGCTCTATTGCCCTTTCATTGTCAATCTGTTGAATTATTTTGTGATCACTGAGGAATAGTAATTTTAAAGTATAACTGTCTCCAATAACTCATGATTATCAGAGGAAGAATGATTTGTCTTTAGGATAAATTTTATAATGAAGCTTGAGCTTGGTATAATTTACCTTCATCTTTAGAGCAAATTCTTTAAGCAGCTGAAACACCACAGAAAGAACTAAACTGTTTGATCGGAAGTATGGATCCACTTGCCAATGCCCATGTTCAGTGGAGAAGCATGAGAAGCATTGACAGAAGCCAGACCTTCTACCTTCTGTACCCCATAATGATCCTGGGTCCATATTCCCAGAAGGATAAAGAATAGGGAACCTATCAAGGGAGGGGATTAGATATGGAGTTCTGGGAGTGGGCATTGTGTGGAAATGTACTCCTCTTATCCTATAGTCTTGTCAATATGTCAATTTTATAAATAAATATTTTTTAAAAAATAACTAAACTGTCTAATACTAAAAGCTTTTCTCGTCTTATTCTTTGGAAGACAGTTTGAACATTTCCCCAATTGAGTTGGATCTGTCTGCTCCACTTTGAGGTGGCAGTTGTCAGAACCCCACTAGCTCTGATCTCATTAGTAAGAGACTCTGAAGATAGTGATTTGCAACATTTACATGGAGAGACCTTTTCCTCAGCAGAGTCCCACGATCACCAGGGGCACAATATAATCCAAGAAAAGAAGCCTGCTTATTTTTAACTCACCTCCTAGAGCAGAGATCAAAACATCTTTCCAGAATAACTTACCCCCTCTCCTCCACAAGAGAGATCCTCTGAAGGATGTATGATAAATAGAATAGAACATAGGTAATGAAGCAAAGCGGTCACCCTTCTGTCAGTGAGCCAACTCAAGTTGGGAACTGAAAGAGAAGTGCTTCCTCTGGATTTCGTACACAGTTTTGACTCTACCCTTCCCACAAGAGAGGATTATATCCAGCTGTTGTTAAAATTGGAGTTCTCTGGCATAGCAGTCTATTTTCCAACACTTTGGAATTATAAAGCACATGAATCAAAGCAGACCTCCCTTGGATGGGGAAATGGGGGAAGAAACAAGTTTTGGAAAAGTTGAGAATAAATTAAGTTGTACCAATAGCTTCAGACATCTATAAACACATACAGAACCCCAGGCATCTCTTTATTTTTGAGTTGTATGAAGAGTCAAATTCACTGTATCTCTATGAATATTTCACAGAGTGGTTTGATCCTGGAAAATAATAACCCTTATCCACCCCAAATAAGGGCTTGATAACTGAGTAGAAGTTCAACTAATAGAAAAAATTAAATTATATTAGATGATTTTCACAATGGACCGGGGAAGACGATCTTTTCTTGGAGAGTCAAGAGCTCTTATCTGGGTGAAGAAGCATAATACCAATAAAGAACACATGAATATCCTGTCATACCTTTTTAAGACTAACTTATTTCTCTTCAGTCTCATTTTCTCATAGTGCTTACTCTTTTTCTCTGGGGAGTTCTATCTTTACTGTTGACTCCAATATGACACCTGCCTTTGATGTTCCTTGACAATGACCCTTGCTAGCCAAATTGCTTTTAGTGACACCCCAAATTCATCTTTACTTCTTTTGTGGAGCTTGGTTAATTCAATGAGAGAAGGATGACATACCTTTTTCAGAGAGAAATAAATAACCAAAATTCCATTAGTAACTTCTCCATTCCTGGAAAACTGTAAGGTTTGATGGCAACTGTTTGCCTGAGACAGATCTAAGTTGTGATTCTTTATTGAAGCTGACATAAAGTATTGGCCTCTAGACTTCTGTAGGTCAGTTAGATAAACTCTTCCAAAAGTCACTGCATAAAATTATTATTATTTAAAAAAATTTTTTTTAAGTTTTTTTTTAAATTTATTTTTATTATTTATTTATTTATTCCCTTTTGTTGCCTTTGTTGTTTTATTGTTGTAGTTATTATTGATGTTGTTGTTGTTGGATAGGACAGAGAGAAATGGAGAGAGGAGGGGAAAGACAGAGAGGGGGAGAGAAAGACAGACACCTGCAGACCTGCTTCACCGCCTGTGAAGGGACCTGCCTGCAGGTGGGGAGCTGGGGGCTCGAACTGGGATCCTGACGCCGGTCCTTGAGCTTAGCGCCACCTGCGCTTAACCCGCTGTGCTACAGCCCGACTCCAGCATAAAATTATTTAAGACACTGTTTCTCAAAAAAGTTAACTTAGTAACATTTACTTATTTATTGAGCACCATCTTGTACTGAGTCTACTAATTACTATAGCTTCTGGTAAGACATTCCTTCTCTTGGAGGAGAAGCACCCAACTTTAATTGTTTACTACCATGGGGCACAGCTATTCAATTAGTGTTTTATCTCTGTGTTGTGGATATTTATAATGGTTTTACTGACTGCATTTTTAAATAGGTATCAAGCAGTTTAACTCCAGCCCACAAGAGTTCTAGGCCCAACTTGCCTAAAGCTGACCAGGTTCTTCAGATCACTACCCTCTCTGGGCCTCTTTCAGTTTATAAAATGTGGCTGTTAAGACCAGATGGTGGCACACCTGCTTGAACACACATGTTACAATGTGCAAGGACCTGACTTCAAGTCCCCTATCCCTACCTGTAGGGGGAAGGGATTTGTGATTATTGAAGCAGTGTTGCAGGTGTCTCTCCCACTCTATATCTCCCTTCCTTTTTTTATTTCTGGCAGTCTATATCCAATAAAAAATTTAATGGAAAATTATTTTTTAAAAAAGTGGCAGTTTATTTTATGAACGGCATGGTGGCATGGTCATCTCTAGCTATGATAACATATATTTTTGAGGATTTGAGGCACAAGCCCTTATCAATTTCACAATAATTTGTGCAGCTCCGCTTAAGGTGCATTCATTGCAAGAAGAGTTAGAGCTCTTTAAGAACAATATTTTCTTATTTGTTATGATTTTGGTGGAAATATGCTATAAAGTCATAGTTGTTAAGTATTATTATCAGTCATACTAGCAGAGTCTTTAAAAGCATGTTTCTTCTCACTTTGAAAATTCCATCACTGACTTTATTTTCCTGGTAAGGAATAAGATCAGATATTCTCCATAGCTACTGTTTCAGTCATGCTTACCCAAATAACATACTGCCTAGGAACGTTCTGTGTGAGCGTTTATAAATAGTCCTTTGTTTCCCTTGATCAATATTATTCTTCTGTTTCCTGTTCCCTATCCATGCCCTAGAGAGTTGGAAGCTTTGTCAGTTTTCCCTCTCTGGATCTGGATTGGCCTATTTTTCTTTTCCAGGCCTTACACTGTGCAGTCAATTTGTCTCCCTCATGGTTGAATTTGTATTTTGTAAATTCAATAAAGGGAAGACTTGCTAGCCTTTTTCATTTCTAAGTGCATTTCTTTCACGGAAAACTTTCTTGGTCTGATTCCTGATTTCAGACTTTTGGAGTCTCCCAGCCTGAAATCTCATGCTAGATAAGTCACAGGAAGGTGGAATGAACCTGTAACTACTTCCTTTCATGAGTGCATGCCAGTTGGCACAACTTTGCATCCATCTATGGTGGGACAGAGGCTGGGAAAGCAGGATGTTTCAGGAGAGTGAGGAGTTTAAATAGAGAAAATGGAGTCCTGCATGGAAGTCTCTACAGTTCTGAGCAGAAAAAGTATAAGTCAGTTGAAGTGAAATAATTGGAGAAAGGATAGAGTTGAACTGAAAGTTCAGGTTTTTAGGGGATGGCTATTTCTTTTATACTTCTAATAAGTGTATTTTCTTTCTCCAAGATACAAGACTTTTGTGAGCATTTTCTACTATTGGAATGGTGTGGGACTGGGACAATAGCAACTAGTGGGGCTAGAGCACAGGGCATATATACCTAAGGAGCTAGGCTTAATTTGGCATCACCATATGCCAGGACTGAGCAGTGCTCTCAACTCTTTCACTCATTAAAAATAAATAAATACACCTTTGAAAAGTTTTAAGAGGAATGTTTTTATGAGATGAATAATGGTCTTTTTATCTCATGTGTGAACATCAACAATCCAAGGTCTATGTCCTTCTTTCTATGAGATCTCTCCCATCCATAATAATGGAAGGAAATACCTCAGTTAAAATAGGGAGATCAATGAGATAGGGCATATGTTCATATGTGTCCATAAATTAGGGCAAAATATATACCTGAAATTAAAAGTACACAATAGTCTACAATGAGTCAGTATGAAGTTCATAATGAAATAATGTCCACTTAGACTTAGATACCCTCCTCACCTATTTTCTATTATACTTTTCTTACTCACTCCCAAGCTATCCTTATCAAAGCAAAGACTGCAAAAGCTGAATAAGGGTAAGAGACTGGCATACTTTAATGATGACTCTTTAGTCATTATCAGGCCACCCCATAAGCTGGGGCCTTAGTTGGGTAGTCCTGAGATTCTCAAACAGACATGCTGGGCCTATACCTCCAATAAATCCCTCTCTTCACTGTAACTGGTCATCTTTATCAGGAACAACAAAATGGACCCCTTTGTGGGGCCCCATAGGACCTTGCCCTCAAAGTGGATCAACAGTAGCAGAGAATGTTGTCCATCCTTGAAAGGAAGGATGGACAACATACTCTATGCTACACCTGAGGAAGATGGGTCCTGATACTGGGGAGCTTGGAATGTTCCTACTGATGACCACAGAATGTGAGGTCAGATCTACAGGGATGCAGAGGTCACATAGGCTCCTAAGCTGAATATGGGCTCCAGATCATATAAAATCAATGGGGTTTACAGTTAAGAATATTTATACACCTTTCCCATTTTTGGGAGCTACGCTCTTCCCAGATTCAGCTTTCTGGTCATTTTTCCAGCCATGACATCATCTACCCAGACAATAACTTGGATCCACCTGTAATATCACCTGTAATAGATTTCAGGCTCAGGGGAAAACAAAACAAAACAAAAAAAAACTATTATAGCCATAGGCCCGTTGGAATATAACTAAAATATGCCTACTAGCTATCTACACAATGGAGACCTCCCCAACTCTTCATCTGCACTACTCCAGACTTTAGGTTCATGATTAGTTAACAATTTGTTTGGCTTTATATGTTAACTCTCTTTTCAGCCACCAGGTTCCAGATGCTAACATGATCCCAACCAGACTTCCCTGGACAGACAACCCCACCAATGTGTCCTGGAGCTCCAGTTCCTCAGTACCCCACCCAACTAGGGAAAGAGAGAGGAAGGCTGGGAGTATGGATCTACCTGTCAAATGCTGCCTGTGTTCATCGGGGAATGAATTACAGAAGCCAGACCTTCCACCTTTTGCATCCCACAATGACCTTGGGTCCATGCTCCCAGAAGGTTAAAGAATAGGAAATCTATCAAGGAAAGAGAGGGGATACAGAACTCTGGTGGTGGGAACTGTGTGTAGTTGTACCCCTCTTATCCTATGGTTTTGTCAATGTTTCCTTTATATAAATAAAAAAACCCTAAAATAATAAAAATTAAAATAGGGAGATCAGTGCTACCTCAAAATTGATTATAAACCATATATTCTACATAATGAAATGTTAAAAGATCTTTAAAGATATAAACTTATAATAATGACTTTGCTAACATATACCTGCCTCCCATCTCCCTCCCCACATACTTTGTACTTAGCTCCTGTTTGGCTAGGAATTCTGTATTAATTTTCTTTTTTTAAATTTTTAAAAATATTTATTTATTTATTTTCCCTTTTGTTGCTCTTTTTATTGTTGTAGTTACTATTATTGTTGTTATTGGTGTCATTATTGTTAGGACAGAGAGAAATGGAGTGAATCTTCAACAACTAGTCTTTTTTTACTCCTTTCCAGATGTAACAAAAATCCTCCTGAGACTCCTTTATGGTTAAATTCAATATGAAGAGGCAAGTCATTTGAGATAAATACTGGATGTTATTGTCCTGTTCAGGAAATATTGAATTAGGCCTCACAGTAGAGTCACTCTCAACGACTGGACAAGTTTATTATAGTAAATTGATGTGAGGTTCCAAAGAGCAGTAGCTATAATTAATGAATCAGAATTTGTTCAAGGTACTTCTGTTAGGGAGCTTAACCTTTCCCTAAGTATGAACTACTTTCTCTGTCTTCCCAGCACAGATATACATGACTGAATCTCTAACAAAATTGAGAAAGAAGAGGCTGATGCCAGTATCTGAAGAAGGTGGTAGCACCTGGCTGGGGAACTAACCTGGTAAGTCTTTGAGAATCCAGCATACATAGAGCTTATCTTTGTGAATATGTGGAGATTTGGGTGGGAAGTCAAAGAATCATAGTATTATAAGGCCAGGAGCCATGTTTTAGGTTGTGTGAGGGGGCATTTCAAGAGGCTGAACATAGTTAGCCTACACTACTCATGCCATACCATCATGCCAGGCCCATCAGCATCTCTCTGAACTTGATCACAATGGCAAGGCCCAGTCTTGTTTGGAACCTGTCTAGACTATGAATTGAGAATGTCCATTTTCTCATATAACAGAAGTTCCTTCCTGAATGGTAAAGACCCATGAATCAGGGGCCCAGGAAGGCAAAAGCTCAGAGACTTTGAGTCATATTAGAATATTAAGGTGAGAATGTGATCTGGGCAGTCCCAAGAATACCATTCTAAGAGAACTTTACAACAACAACCCTTGTCACCCTGACTGCTCTTAACACTATTCCCAAAGTCATTCTTTCTTCTCTGTGGAGCTTGATTAAATAAAGAGGGAGAGGGTATGGGATCTCCATGGAATGGAAACTATCCGCAGCTCTGTTGGCAGTCTGAAGGGAACATAGGAATCATCTAGTCCAGTCATTTCATATTCACAAAGGGAATCAGAGTCCCAGTGGAGTGAAATGGCTCTGGGCTACCTCATGAAATATTTGAGTGCCTTGGAACTGCCTCAAAATCCATGCATATTTAAAGGTCTGCATTATGACATTTGACAGTGGTTTTCATAATGGCCAATGGTACAGTTAGAGTCACGATTTCCCCAGATTTGACCTTAGTACCTTGTTTCCAAAGACCCCATGACTCCCTTTAGGTTTATGGTAAGACCCTGTCACTAAAATGCACATAGGGATGCTACAGATAAAACTTTCTGTTAGCTGTATGGAGAGACTTTCCTTGTAATAGTGAAAAAGAAAAAAAAAAAATCAGGCTGCCTAAGCTGCTGCAACCAATCACAGACATTTTTTTTTCCCCTGAAAGAGCTGGAAGACTGCAAGCTAAAATAAGAGCATGACTGTCAATTTAAGCCCCTTCTCTTCTAGACAACCACCCAGATTGCAAAGAAGTGGATTCCTTTCATACCTGTTGGAAAAGTGGTTGGGAAGCTGGACAACTTCAGTGATGGCTTCAGGGTTCCGCTTGGCAACACTGCACACGTTCAGCTTGCTGTAGCACTCCTCTTGCACCTCAGCGATCATCCTCTGGAAAGTTGAGCACCTCCGAATGGCGAGAAAGACCTTGGAGGTGATCCCATTGGCGATACACTTTAAGCTCTCTTTGACAAAGGCTTTTCCCTGCCAAGCAGGAGACAGGAAGACAAGCTTGAGCTTGATTTGACAAGGGAAGGCAGGGAAAACAATACAGGAGTCACTGAAGGGGGGGGTTTGCATCATAAACCTCTGTGTGTCCTTGCAAGGATAAAGAGGCATACAGTAGTCAGAGGACAAGGAGCTGTCCCTCCTGCCTTAGACCACCTTGAGAACTGAGCTACATGGAAATGAAATGAGATGAGAAAAATGAAACAGACCATGACCAACCACTCTGCAGCTTAAAAATAGCACAGGATGGTTGAGTGTTCTTGGAACTGACTTTGCTAATTCAGATCACAAGCTAGTTTGTGAGGCCATGCAGTAAGAAAGCCTTTGTTGGAAGAACATTTTTATTGCCTTTGGCTTGAAAAAACAAATATTTTCTGCTCATCATTCCTCCTTTTATAAGCCAGACTCTGTTAGTGTGTTATAATGGTACATTGGGATAGGTGGGGACAATACTGTATAGATCCTATCTCCTAGCCAGAAGTGTATGTATGTACATATTGCAGTTAAGAATTCAGAGGAGAAAAGCTGAGCAGAGCTTGTGCCTTATAACACACACACACACACACACACACACACACACACACACACACTTGAAGGCAAGCCACCAGCAGGAGCCAGGGTCAAGGTCTTGTTACCTGAGTGTCAAATTTAGCAGCGCTGTACAAGAAGGATTTACAGATGTCGTACATCCCATCTGTGTCACAGGTGGAGTTTTCCAGGCATGCAAAAGCCCCACAGCCAACCTGCAGGGCACTGTTGAGACAGCGAACCACTTCAGCTGGAAGAGACAAGTGCATCCAATCTGAATCCAACAGGGAGGACAATTTGCAAAGGTCAAATTGGCATGTGGGCCAAATCCAAGGACAAGGACTCAGAAGGTGTTGTCCTAAGGTCTCTGGTGAAGCTGGTAGATAGACCCATTCAAAAGGCCTGGGAGAAGGGGACAGAGACTGGCAGATTCTCTTTGCATTTAAGAAGCATATCACACAGGAAAGGGTCTGGGTTTTCACTCTGAGATGGTGATCTTGGATCTCACCATGACTACAGACATGGGTGGGTAGAAATGCCAGATTGGATGAAGTCTGCAGGATGCTCAGAGCATGGAGCGGCTTTGTGGACTCAAAGGGTATCACTTTCAGCCTACAAACCCTGGAGTCAGGAGGCAGTGGCTGGTGGTCAGGTGCAGGAGGTGGAAGGGCTGGGGAGTCCATCTGGCTCCTGACAATGCATTCTAGAGTAAGTCCGTTGGAATTTGAGTCTAAATGGCAGGGAAGATTGTGCCAGGAGTCAACTGTAGATCTTTGTAATATACGGTTTTTAACTTACCTTTAAACTGGCAGAAAGGAATTTGATTCATTCATGTCTCACCCAAGCACCCTCCCCCCAGATAGGACAGTCCTTAGAGGTATGCATGATCTCTTATAGAAAAAGTTTTTTTTTCTTTTTTTTTAAGGAACACAGGTGTGAAATAAAAATGCCAAGGCACCCCTTGTGCAAGACTGGAAGAAAAACCGCAAAGAACTTGCATGAGGCTTTCTACATTCTGGATAAGATCTCCTATAAAAGTAATTTCACTCCCACAGAAAGGGGGGGGATAGTTCTGGCAGGCAACTTAGCAAGAAATGATCTGCAGCCTTCATACCATAGGATTCTCCTCTGAGATCAAAAGCTAGCCATAGCCATCCCGCCTCCCCCTCCCACCACCCGCAGCCTCTGGGATGTTACAAGTCATTTCCCTAATTATATATTTCCACGGGTTCAAATTATAACTTTGCTTTAAGCAGTTTAAATATGCATTAGGGCTGCTATTGTTTTAGGCAGGCTCAAATTGTGAATCACGGCATCGCTATAGCAACTAAGTACAAAAGGAAGTGAGGCAAAGCCCTCCTCTCTCCCAGCAGGGACCTGTGCTCTGCAGCATGTGGACACCTGCGATCTGATCCCATCCCATCTTAGCTGATGGTGGGAGGGGAGAGGACAGTCATGGAAACGGAGTAAAGCCAGCACGTGAAGGCAGAGGTGTCACCAGCGGCCGCTGCCTAAGGACTCTCTTCCTTTGGAGATCAAGATAAATACAGTCAACTGTTCAAGGAGGCAGAACTCAAGTGAGATCTTCCCCTTGGGAGTCTTAGCTGCTGTTTCACAAATGTTTTTTTTTAGGGGCGGCGGCGGGGGAAGGGGGGCTGTGGTGGTGGTTCTGTGGCCACGGGCAGCGTGGATGGACTGAGAGCCAGGAGGGAGAGAGGGAGCAGTGACTTGGTGGGATGTCTGAATGGGTCCTGAATTTGTCAGACCCTAGGGCTCAGTAAAACCAGTCTGCAGAGAAAGCCTGCTGTGTGTTCTATGAAGGGGTTAAGGGAGTCAAGGGGTAGTGGTGGGCGTCTTAAAGGTGAAGGAAGAGGGACAACATCACACAGGCCATGCTTCACCTCAGGAACAGCTCTCGCTTCTTTGCTTCTGGAAAGTATAGAGAGCGCCTTGAAGCATGCCAACATTCAAGTCTTTTCCCCGCCCCCCCCCCCCCCCCAAGAGGGTACGTGCCAGATTTCAGGCAATCAGGCTAGGCTTATGCAATGAAATACCCTCAGCAGAGAGCCGGGTTTCTTCGTTAGTTGCATGCAATTTATTAAACAAAGGAGCTCCACTTCCTAAGGCTATTGGATTACATTGGCAGTTTATTGCCATGGGCATGAAGCGCATTTATTATCAAGATCAGCCTTCACAGACATAGTTGCAAAAGCCAGAGGCAAATGAGGACAGCTCTTTAAGGGGGAAGGAACCGGTCCTGGGTTTGCTGCTTACCTGAGTTCTGAGCTGCCACCCGGGTTTTCCTGGGGTTCACAGAATCATTCTGCTCCGCCTCATGGGTTGCAGAAGCACTGATCACCAGCACCAGAAGCACTGCTGAGTTTTGGAGCATTCTCTAAGAAGTTTCCGCTAAGTTGTTGGCTTTTTTTTTTTTTTCTCCCTCCTCCCCCCCTTTCCTCTTTCCCTTTCCCGGCTCCAGTGAAGATGTGGATCTGGATACACTGAAAGCCTAGGTGAGGATTTGATGAGGTTTGCTTGGTGGCTGCGGATGCTGCTGCCCCTGAAGCTTTTGCTGCTGCTGCTGCAGTCACGGCTTCTTGCACCTCTGGCTTTTGCAAACTGGGGGCCCAAGAGCTGCACCCAGGGATTTTATAGCCGTTCTTATCGGTCCTCAGGATCAGGGACCAATCAGGTCCCTCATCTGCTCTGGCTATCCAATCCGAGAACACACTCATTGGACTGGAGCTGTTTGACTTCTTAGAAATATTTTCCAGCAAATTAAAAAGTACCTGCTGCCAATGTCTCCTATGTGTGTGTGTGACACGTGTGCACAGACGTGTGGAAAGAGCTATTTTCAGGGAATTCAGGGGATAATTTTGTATGGATTGAAAAAGTGGAAAAAAATATATAAAACACCCAAAGGTGCTTTGGAGTCCATCTATCCACCCATCCATCCATCTGTCCATTCATTCATCCATCCATCCATCTTTTTTTTTTTCTCCTTTCTCTCTTCAATGAATTACTGGGGAAAAATGGTAGCACCGGCAAGATGAGAGGTGTGGTTTCTGCAGATTCTGATTTAACCGCATTAAAGCAGTTCTACTCTAATTTTAACAACATGTTCTCTGTATTGTCAGCAGACATTGCACCTCGCTATCTTCCCAGCAGGTACATGTTTACAGGTAGGGGATATGTTTTGCTTGTCTGTGGCATCCTGAGCTCTCACTCATGTATGTAAACCCTGGAGGAGGCATGTCTCTGAGTAAAGTGGCTCTGATGGCTCTGAACACATCAGCTCTGAGCCAGGACTCTGTCTTCCTGTTGATTTACTCTCAGACCCTGACTCAGTCCTTTCTCCTTGCTCTGTCTCTGCCTTCAAATCAGCAAGAAGCCAATGTTGAGTCTGCCAGAGAACATGACACAGTTTAACAACCTTGATTCAATCTGTTTGAGTCCCCAGTAAGATTTATACTTCAAGAGTGTTAGTTAGCATAGGTACAGGCATGCACACCCACACACACCACACTCAAACGGGAGACAGCGTGAATGCCTGGAAATTAATAATCTGTGTATTCAAGCCCAGCAACTTCATAATTGTGCTGAAACAATAAGCTGGCCAAAGCAAGACTAAACCTGCTGGGTAAGCCAGTTCATTTCTTGAGGGGAGGAGAACAGGGCAGGACTGGGGAGAAGGGGCAGGGAAGGATCAGCATGTGCAGGAGCAAGGACTGATAAGCTCTTGACTGAATGGGAAAATGGCTGTGGCATCACAAATCACTCCTAGTATAGAAGCTCATATTTTCTTATGAGTGAGTGATTGCAACACTGAGCCTTGTCTGCTGATTTGTGAAGGAGGCTAATTATCCAAGTGAGGATTTATCAGGGTAGAAAGGTGATGATTGAAGACTGGGATAAGGTGAAAGGACTAAAGAAGAAAACTTAAAAAAAAAAAGTAAATAAGAAGGAGTCATTGGAGAAAGAAGTTTGACAATCCTAGACACTCCAAAGTAAGAATTATTTTGTAGTGTCTATCAATTCATACACACATTTCAGTTTAAATGAATTGATTACCTTGGTGTTTCTAAAGTTCTGAACTGGGTGCTAGGGAATGAATAAGTGTTGGTAAAAGAGAGGAGATACAGGGGGAAGAAGGAAAACTAATGCTTCTTGTCATCAAGGAGTTTGTTGTCAAGTTGAAAAGATGGCTAACCTGACTCAATTCCTGAAGGTACAGGTTGTCAGGATCTTGGTGGGAAGAGAAGGACATCTAGGCCAAGGCTGACTAGAGATATGAGAAAGGCTTTTGGATGAATTTTAAGGAAGGCTTGGTATGGAAATGAGTTGAACTGATAGAATTGCTTTTTAAGAACTTAGGAAAGTGCTAAGTTATTTTGGTTTGTGTCTTGAAAACTCAGCAATGTTTTTTGTTGCTTTGGGCAGTAGTTGTACATGTATTGCAATGCATCCTCATAGTTTAGTGTTCTCTTCTAGAAGGAGAACAAGAGGACAGTTCCATGATAATATTTCCTTGGATCTTAATTTCTATTCCTCAGTATCCTCTGTCTTCTTAGTAATTTTTTTTTATTGTTCATGGTGGTGCTCTTTGTTTCTCTTCCTGTGTTTGGTTTACTGGTTTTGTAGGGTAGAAATGACTTAGTTCCCACTCCACCATCCACATCCTTTTTTTTCACATTTTTAGTGCTCCTACTAGAACACAGTGTCCTATAAATTTTATGGTGTACTTTCATTTTTATCCCATGTTGATTTATTGCTCCTTATTTTCATCATTTACTATCATGTGTCTGAAAGCTCATTGCTGGGTATAGTGGCTCACAAGGACAGAAGAAATTCAGTAGAGAACAGCCACATTGGTGTGTGTGTACCACTGGCACATTGGAGGTTGCTAAAGGCAATGTAGAAATATCTAGTATAGAGTTTCTTCCCAGGAAATTGAGGTGGTCTGGATGTCTACAGTTTTGGTATGCTTGAGTTTTGGACTTTGATACAACAGTGGTAGGAAAGCCTTGAGACTCCTGGAGTTGGTATCTGGTCCCTTTGTATCTTTTTTATTGGGGTGGTACAAGAGAATTTAGAAGAGTTTGACTATCATATTTCAGAGGTTGATCTTATTCTACAAATGACAGGGAGTCATTAAGGGTTCTTGAGTAGAAATTGTTAAATGATGTGTTGAAATAAGTGTTTGGAAAAGATCTTTTGATCATATTTATGATTGTTGGAAGAAAAGAACAGAGGTCTTAAGACCAGTAAGTAATGTCAGTCTTGTGCTGATGAAATTCTGGGCAATAACAGTGGCAGCAGGAAAGAAATGGAGAGAAGTATGAGAGAGATTTGAATCAAACGGAATCTATCAATCAACCAAAGAACTTTATTAGAAATGAATGTTCTCCCAATTTAACGATGATGTGAATCATATACATCAGGGCTTTTCCTTCGTCATTTGTTGCATGCGATTTTTAATTGACTAGGCTATTTAGCATCTCTGCTAGGTGGACACTTTCTTACCTAGCTAAATGACTAAGCTGGACTTCAGATAGTTGAGGAGCTTTCCCAGGGCTGGCTGTCTGAGTTGACATTGCCCCCAGGTGTGATGGGTGAGAGGGAAAAAGAATCTTTTGCATTTCTCTTGAGCAGGGACAGTGCAAAGACGTGAGTGGGAGAAAATGCCAACACTTAAGGCCAAGTAACGATGCCCTGGTTGTGCCCGTGCAGAGCTGGCATAAGTTCAGTGGGAAGATTAAGCCAAGAATCTTTGGGGCTTTGTTGGATTTGACAAGCTTAAAAGCTAAGTAGTGAATGGCTCTTTGCCTCTTTGATGACAGGAACCCAGGAGCATGGTTTCTTGGTAAATGTTTCTTTTGTTGCTAACAGAGAGTCAGACCTCTCAAGACTAGTCTAAAATGATTGACCAGAAACTGTAGGGACTCTGAGACTGACTGCTCTATCGGACTGTTCATACATGCCCAAAGTTGAGGAAAAGGATGCAGGTCGGTGGCATTTTTTTAATTTTTTTTTTATAAATCAAGAAACCAGTTTTATGGTAAAACATTTTAAATTATTGTGTGAAAAACTTCCTTTTTTAATATTTTAAAATATTTTATTTTATTTATTTATTTTAGGTAGAGACAGAGGTTGAAAAGGAAGGGGGAGATTGAAAAGGAGAGATAGAGACCTTCATCACTGCTTTACCTCGAGTGAGGCTTTCTCCATGCAAGTGGGGGCCAGGGGCTTGCAACCAAGTCTTTCCACAGTATAATGTGTATGCTCAACCAGGTGTGTCACTGCCCTCCATCCTCCCCCCTGCTTTTTTTTAACTTTAGTTGCTTTAAACAGTGCCAAAGAAAGAAAGAAAGAAAAAAGTACCCTAAGAATATCAACTCTCCTCTTCCCCTTTGAATTTATGGAGGGTTACTGAATATCTGATGCTAGGTTAGGTGTTGTGAGGAACACAGAGAAAGATATTATTTTTCCCGGACTTTGTGAATGTTCTTAACA
This sequence comes from Erinaceus europaeus, assembly GCF_950295315.1. Lineage (NCBI taxonomy): Eukaryota > Metazoa > Chordata > Mammalia > Eulipotyphla > Erinaceidae > Erinaceus > Erinaceus europaeus. The sequence continues at coordinate 36,480,052 of NC_080180.1, read as the reverse complement.
CATGAATGTTGCATTTGAGGATGAATATATGCTTTCTGGAAATATAATACAGCAAGTGGGTTGTAGTAGTGTTTACAGGTTTGAAGTCAATTAACACTTTCTGGGTACCTGTCTCCTCTATGCTGGGCCTTGCTGCAGATGCTTCTCAGCTATTCTTATCTCTTTAGCTGCCATCTTGTATTTTTATAGAAAGAGCCTAAAACCCAGATTGCAGGATGCTTTCTCCTTCACTGTAGAGTGGATGGTGGACTTAGGTTCTCTAAGTTGAGATGATATAGAAGTAGATCTAGGTCCTCTGCTTTTGTGCCCACTACCATGATAAAGCTTAGAGCACTGCCTTTCTGGGTGTGTGTGTGTGAGTGTGTGTGTGTGTGTGGGGGAGAAATAGAATAAACTAGCCTGTTTAAGCCAGAGCAGGCAGGCTGAAATTAGCCTATACTCCTGTGAAATTGCAATGCCATTTTATATCAGAGAACAAATTCATAATCCCAGGGCAGCTTGTGAATCTTCAGTATCATAGGAAGCTCCTAATGAGGATATGTGTGCCATTGAATCTCTCCTTCCAGATAGTCCTTGGGAAGACCTAAAAACAGCATTACCCTGTTGAGACACATGAGGGCACTCAAACCAACCAACAAGGATAAATTTCTTTTACATTGATTTTTTTTTTAATCCTGAATATGTTAACGTGTCCATTGTTTCAATTCATTAGGATATACTTTAGAGGACTAATCTATGCTTGGTATATACTTTAGAGGACTAATCTATGCTTGATAAACTTTAGAGGACTAATCTATGTTTGATATATGTTCTCTGATATAAAATGGCATTGCAATTTCACAGGAGTATAGGCTAATTTCAGCCTGCCTGTTCTGGCTTAAACAGGCTAGTTTATTCTATTTCTATACCCACCCCACACCCCCCACACACCCCAGAAAGGTCACTCGCCTGTAATTTATCTAGTGAGCTGAAAGGCTAACATGGTCTTAAATATTTGGGAATCTTGCAATGTATACCACCTCATTACATCCTAATCAAGAATTAGGTAGACGGTGAGTTTCTTCACAAATCTAGCTCAGTATTGTATGTGTGTGTGTTTGTGTGTGTGTGTGGGGGGGAGGGGTACTATCTTTACTCAAACTGTTCAGGGCATATTGCAGGATATATGAGATATTTTGAATATCTTTGTTAAAAAGGGGATTCAAAGGCCTAGGGAGATAGCATAATGGCTATACAGTCAACTTACATACCTCCAAAGCCCTGGGACTGACACCACACAAGCCAAAACTGAGCAGTGCTATGGTTAGAAATATCAAAGAAAAGAAAAAGGGAAAGGAACTCAAGGTGACACTGCTTCTGTCAGAGAAGAAAACAAAGCTTCTCAGGCTAGTTTTGTTTGTTTTTTTCCTTTTCTTTTACTTTGTAGTCCTTATTGCAATGATCTGCACAGAGAAGCACAGAAGTAAAGACTGAATAACTATCTTCTCTTTCTGACACTTACTTTGTGCCAATTCTACTACCTGGAAATCTTCCAGGGGAGTGTGGGAAAGGTGACATGGGGGTGAAATCACGCCATGAGTATTTACCTGTTTTATTTTATAATCCTGTCCTCAACCACCTTTGTGAGGAAGGGGTTGGCACTCTGTCAGGTGCAGGAACTGACTAGAAGTACCTGAGAGGTAGGGTGGGTCTGTCACACTGCTCACAACTGAGAGACTCTTCTACCCAAGGTTTACTGCAATCCACTCCAGCTAAAGAGTGGGCTGCTTAGCCTTTAGGAAAAGAAAAGTTTACTTATTTCACATGAGATTTGAGAGAGTGTGTTTCACATGAAATGGGGAGAAAGAGAAAGAAGCCAAAGCATCACTCTGATACTTGATAGTGCCATAAATCAAACTGGGAGCCTCAGGCTTGCAAACCCAGTGCTCTATCAAATGAGCTATTTTCCCAACCTTGCTTATTTATGCTTGAAAATGGTGTTAGCACCGTGATAGGGCAAGCCCTGGAGGCACAGACCCGGTAAAAAGCCAGCAAAGAGACGACACAGTGCTAAACCGTGAGTTATAACAAATGGAGCTGATGGCTGGTACCATTGAGTTTGTGCAATAGAAATCATAAATCCACTCCTACGACTTGTGCTGAAGCATCATTCTGACATATTTAGCCTAAAGCCAACTTGTCACTTGTAAAATGCTGTCCCAGTATAAAGAAGTGTCTTGCAGCCATTCTTGAGTGCCAGACACATCTATTATTACTAGTTTACTGGCTGAGAAAGGGAGCTGTAGAGAAGGAACAACCTTTGTACAAAGTTACATGGCTACTTAGCCAAGGGGCCAGACTAGGAGATTACAGATTTCTTTACTTGGTGTTTAGAGACCTTGCCAAGAAATTTATTATGGCAATTTAAATGTATTTTTTAATGAAGCTGCATTTAATATGCTTTAGGCTAAAAGTGCCATTAAGATAAGCCAGTTTCTGGCTCTGGAGAGGTTTCCTGGGAATATCAACATATCCTGATTATTATATTAAATATCAGAGTAATAAAGAGCAGAATGCAGAGTCAGAATCTATCTTGGAGACATTTTATAGTGGAAGCAACACAAAGCAAACAAACAACAACTACAAAAACACAAAACAAGCCACCAAGTGCTATTTTGTTTGCTTTTAGGGAACGTGGTTTTGGTCAGCTGTTTGGGAAATGAACTCTCAGAGTCCCTTTAAAAATTAATTTGTAAGGAAATTTAATGGAATAAATGGAAATCCAAATGCTAGGAAACACTCTAGCCTCCAGGTAAGCATTTTCTTGAACATGTCATTCTACACTGTCTAGTAACAATAATAGCAAGAGGGAGGAAGAAGGAGACAAAAAGTTAGAGCTTTAAAGGAAGTGGTGCAATTCCTAAGGGCAGAAATATCATCTGGGGAGTTGCTGGGCTAAGATAGCAAAATTTAGTTAAAAAAAAAATCAGTGAGGATTAGAGGAATAATGTTTTTTTTTTTTCATTCAGCAAATTTTAGTGATCCCTTCACAGCTCCTTGTCATATCAGTACTTAAAATAATTTCTTCATAATTTGTTATTATATGTATTTTTATTACCTTAACAAGGAATATCAGTTTCTTTTTATGGTATGTGTGTATTCTAGGGGGAGGGGACCTTTATCTTTTGGCATTTTTTTTTTTTTATTGTTGCAGTTATTATTGTTGTCATTGTTGTTGGATAGGACAGAGTGAAATGGAGAGAGGAGGGGAAGACAGAGAGGGGGAGAGAAAGATAGACACCTGCAGACCTGTTTCACCGCTTGTGAAGTGACACACCTGCAGGTGGGGAGCCAGGGCTTGAACCAGGATCCTTATGCTGGTCCTTGTGCTTAGCGCCACCTGCGCTTAACCCACTGCGCTACAGCCCGACTCCCTCTTTTGGCATTTAAATAACTCACAGAAGACATTGTAATACCCCAAATAATGTGAAATGACTCACAGTTGCAGTAAAATATTAGACACAAGAAGAGTGCTTCCTAACACAATATTAAACAAATCTTAAAAAAAAAAAAAGATTGATCAGATGTCAGCATTTGGGACTTTTAAAGTCAGAGCTTCCCCTTCTTTTTGGTTTCCTCCAAAGAAGTGAAGAAAGGAATTGTTAATGCTGGGCGTTGATGCACCCGGTTAAGTGCATGTATTGTCATGTGCAAGGACCCCAGTCTGAGCCCCCACTCCCCACTGGCAGGGAGGACACCTCACAAGCTCTGAAGAAGGTCTGCAGGTGTATATCTTTCTCTCTCCTTCTTCATCCCCCCACCCCTCTCAATTTCTCTCTGTCCAGTCAAGTAAAAAATTGAAATAAAAAAAAAAAGGTAAAAATGGCCGCCAGGAACAGAGGATTTGTAGTGCAGGCACTGAGCCCCAGAAATAACTATGAAGGCAAACAAACAAACAAACAAATAATAAAAGAATAGCTGACTATGATCATTGTTTGAATTCAGGTAGATGTCTTTGCAAGTCACAGAGAAATATGGCGGAGCTACAGAGTCAGGACCCCAACTGTTGCCTTTCATACACAAGTATATCACTTTAGCCCAGACTCATGCTGAAGGCACAAGGTGCCTTGTGTCCACAGTAGGCAGGTTCTGAGAATTTGTCCCTCTGTATAAGCCTGTGTGTCTCCTTTCAGACTAGTGACGTTTCTATAGAAGATGTGAGATTTTTCTTTCAGCCCCTCTCAACCCCTTCCCCCCACTCCTTAAAATGTTGCCTTTTGCCATGAATTAGAAAGAACCACTGGAAGCCCAGGCCCCTTTTAGAAGCTTTGAATGCAAAACCATCAGCTGTAAAATAGGTGCTTGAATGGCTTTCCACAAGGAGGGGCAGAGCTTGTCAAGAGAGTCCTGCTTGCTGCAGCTTCAGTGATGATTGCCCAAAGCATTTGCTACATGGTTAAAAACCAAAACCAAATGCAAGGGAGTGCTTGAGCACTCAAGGGTTTGTACAAAGTCCATCTGAACTCCCTCCCCAAGCAATTCCCTGTGAAGGAACTGAATCCAAGTCTAGCTTTCATGTCAGGGACCTGGCTTGTAACTTTGGTTCTTAATTTTTTGTGGCTTTTGCAGCGTGTGTGTGTGTGTGTGTGTGTGTGTGTGTATTCAGCAAACATATAGATAGAATTTAAAGGTATGACCCTCATAAGTTCTTTTTCCTTCTACACTTCCCTTTTTTGCAACAAAATTGAGGTGGATTCCAGAGTTTGGAAAGTAAAACCAAACTGACTCAAGGCTTGTGGTTTACGGATCTGACAATTTATCTGGGAGAAACCACAGATTGTTACACTCCTTTGGCTTTAACTGAACGAATTCCAAATATTAATGTATTGATATGGGCTCCAGGCCCTTGAATGGACAGAACTAGGAAGTACAATAGACATAGGCTGTAGGTCAGATTGATGGGATTTACAGTTATTAGTATTTATATACTTTCCCCATATTTGGGAGCTACTTTCTGGCTTGATGCAGCTTTCTAGTCCTATTCCCAACTCTGACACCATCTTCCTAGACCATACCTTTGGTCCACCTGCATGTTAGCTGTCGGGCTCAGGCAAAAACTAGTAAAGTCATGGGCCCTTTAGAATATACCTAAAGGAAGTAGGGCAGTTGGGTGGTAGCATAGTAGGTTAAGTGTAGGCAGTGCAAAGCCCAAGGACTGGTATAAGGATCCCGGTTCAAGCCTCTGGGTCCCCATCTGCAGGGGTGTTGCTTCACAAGTGGTGAAGCAGGTCTGCAAGTTGTCTATCTTTCTCTCCCACTCTGTCTTCCCCTCCTCTCTCCATTTCTCTCTGTCCTTTCCAACAACAACAAGAATAACTACAATAATAAAACAGCAGGGGCAACAAAAGGGAATAAATAAATAAATAAAAGACTATACCTAAAATAGACTTTCTAGCTTCTTCTAACATGAAGACCCCAGATCTCATCTGCTATATTCTTACTGTTAGGTTCCTGATTATTAAACAATTTGTCCTGCTTTAGATCTTAGTGCTTTTCAGCCACTAAGTTGCAGATGCTACCATGATGTCAACCTGACTTCCCTGGGCAGATGGCCTCATTAATGTTTCCTGGAAACCTACCTCCCTACAGTCCTACCCCACTAGGGAAAGATAGACACAGGCTGGGGGTATGTATGAACCTGTCAATGTCCATGTCTAGCGGAGAAGCAATTCCAGAAGCCAGACCTCCCATCTTTTGCACCCCATAAAGATCTTTGGTCCATACTCCCAGAGTGATAAAGAATAGGGAACCTTCCAATGAAGGGGATCAGATACAGAACCCTAGTAGTGGGAATTGTATGAAATTGTACTTCTCTTTTCCACAATCTTGTTAATTATTATTACACCACTAATAAAAAAGCAATGAATGTTAAAAAAAAGAAAAATGCTAATCAAAAACACAATGAGAAGTTATAATACCTGATTATATATTTCTTATCAGAATTGTAGGTAACAGCTGCTGATCCAAGAGTATAGAATAGAGAACACTTTGGGACCCTAGTCGTAGAGTTCTGGGATTCCCACACAGACGTAATGGGCCTAGACCTCAAATAGATCCCCCTCTCCATTGTCACTGGTCATCTGTATCAGGAACAACATAATGGACCCCTTTGTGGGCCCCTATAGGATCTTGCCCTCAGTGTGGATCAAGAATGATAGAGAATGTTCCATCCTCCAAAGGGAGGCTGAATAACATACTCTATCTACCACCTGAGGAAGATGGGTCCTGCTATTGGTGCAAATTGGAACGTTCCTACTCATGACCACAGAATATGAGCTCAGACCTACAGGGATGCAGAAGCTACACAGGTTCCCATGCTGAATATGGGCCCCAGATTATAAACCGGTGGGGTTTATAATCAACAGTATTTATACACTTTTCTCATATTTATGAGCTACTCTCTTCCCTGATCTAGCTAGTAAAGTCATGGACCCTTTGAAATATATGTAAAATAGACCCACTAGCTATTTCCAAAACAGAGATCCCAAATTTTCATGTGCACTGTTCCAGCCTTTAGGTTCATGATTAATCAATAATTTGTTTGGCTTTATATGTTAACTCTTTTTTCAGCCACCAGGTCCCAGATGCTACCATGATGCCAATCCCACCAATGTGTCCTGGACCCTCACCTTCCCAGATCCCTACCTACTAGGGAAAGAGAGAAACAGGCTGGGAGTGTAGATCAACTTTCCAACACCCATGTTCAGTGGGGAAGCAATTACAGAAGCCAGACCTTCCACCTTATGCACCCTATAATGATCCTGGGTCCATACTCCCAGAGGGATAAAGAACAGGAAATCTATCAGGGGAGGGGACTGGATACAGAGTTCTGGTGGTGGGAATTGTACCCCTATTATCCTATGGTCTTGTCAATATTTCCATTTTATAAATAAAAATTATATAAATAGTAAAAATATTCATGTTTTAATATTGATTTCCAATATTATAAGATAACGGGTATAATTCTACACCTTTACCACCATCAGAGTGTCCCCAGTCTCTTCATTGGAAATTGTATTAGTTCTCCCATGATCACAGATATGGGTTATGTATTACTCCAAAAACTATATTTATATGTATTTGCCCATTTTCCTATGGTTCTGCCTTCTCTTCCTTTCTAAGTCATACCTGCTACTTCTGAATGTCCTCTTTCGTTTGTTTTGTTTTCTTTTTCTTTTTCCTCTCTCTTCTCTCTGGGGGTCCTGGTGAAATTGGAGTTCAGAGACTTCTGGTCATCTTCCCCTAACATTTCGTTCCCTCTGGAAATATGGACCAAAATTCATTTTTTATGTCATTGTATATAATGTACTGAACACAGATGACCAGTTAGTATAATGTTATATTTTATAGACTTTAGAAGTCTTTGTTTTGCATTTTCCTTTGGGACCATAAAATAGTCTTCCCAGTTATCAATCCTCTTTAACTTCATTAAGAGCTAATGGTTGCCATCCTACATTGTAGAGAGAGTAGGTTGGGTGTGAGCTTTTGGTTTAATAAGGAATTAGCAAATAGTGACCTGAAGGCTGTTCTTTTTCTTTTTTCTAGAGTGTTTCAATAGTGTTATAACCCCAAAAATGCATCATTAAAAATTAAGCCCTTCTCAATTTCATTTTGGGACTTAATTTGCCATATTATTTATATTAATGTCACCTAGAAATCCTCCAATTAATTTGATTAAGTGAGATCTACTAATTTTCAAATTTATTTGATTCAGAACAACTTAGCAATTTATTTATAAAAATATTTATTTAGGGTTCAGGCAGTTGTGCACCTGATTGAGTGCACATAATACCATGTGCAAGGACCCAGGTGCAAGCCTCTAATTTCTACCTGCAGGAAGGAAGCTTTTCAAGTAATGAAGCAGTGTTGCAGGCATCTCCCTCTTACTACCACCCTCCCCCCTCTCATTTTCTCTCGGTCACATCAAATTAAAACAATGAACAAATAAGTAAGATTTATTGACTTATCAGAGAGAGAGAGAGGGAACAATGACAGTAAAAGAGAAAAAGAGAGAGCATGAGACACAGAGAAGAGAGATTATAGAATTTATCAGCTTTGGTATAGGTTGGTGCTAGGGATTAAACTTGCAACCTCTGGAACTTGGTATGCAGGTTGGTGCTCTGTCAGGCTGAGCTAATACTCTGGCACCAACATTTTTTTTTTCTTTAATTAGTGACACCTATAGATATCCTGAAGGACAAGGGCTTTTGTCCTTCATTTCCTAATTTTAGGAAATGCTGACCCCTCACTTACCTCTGAAGTTATCTTATTCCTGATGATGACCAGCTTTTTGATTGATTGATTGAATAATTACTGACAAGACTGTAGGATAAGAGAGGTACATTTCCACACAATTCCCATCACCAGAACTCTGTATCCCATCCTCTCCATTGGCAGCTTTTCTGTTCTTTATACCTCTGGGAGTATGGACCCAGGATCATTATGGGGTGCAGAAGGTGGAAGGTCTGGCTTCTGTAATTGCTTCCTCACTGAACATGGGCGTTGACATGTTGATCCCTAGTGGCTTAAGGCTCTGGAGAGTTGGGGTACAGGACATCTCATGATTGTTTATCCAGTCATCTGTTGATAGCCATTTAGAATTATAACCAATGGTATTCTATAGAACAAAATTAAAACATTTACTCCAGACCCTAGTGTACTTAGGAAGACAATGAAATACGGTTCTGTTAGGTTTTTGAAAACTACCTCCATGTTTTTGAAAACTACCTCCATCTGAACAAAACTCGTTCAAATTGCGTATTGGATCAGAGAAGGAAGGGAGAGAGCAGAGGCAGTCTTGGATGGTGTTTCAACTCCACCATAGAAAAAATTCTCTCTGCTGCTACAATTGAATCTGGATTGTCTAGTAAGGCTGCACCCACATCCTTTTTATTTATTTGCTTATTTATATTAGTGATTTAATAATGATTAACTAAATTACGAGATAACAGGATACAGTTCTACATCATTCCTACCACCAGCATTCTGTGCCCTCATTCTCTCCACTGGAAATGGCAATGGTTCTCCCAAGGTCACAGGTATGGGCTCACTATTACATCTATAACTATCTATGCTTATATATATTTGCCCATTTTTTCTATGGTCCTGCCTTTTCTTCCTTCCTAATTCATACCTACACCTATTACTTCTTCTGAATGTCCTTGCTCAGTTTTTCCTCTTTTCTTTTTGGGTCCTGATGGAGCTGGAGTTCTTCTAACTGCTGGGGAAATTTCAAGTGTATGCTTTATCACACCTGTATAGTTGTACACATTTCACAAAGATTACAAGATATATTTTGTAAACACTTTACTTTTGTAGAAGGGTGTCTGTGTGCCATCCAAATAGTTTTTTATGATTAATAAGGATTTTTATAGTTATGTCCTTCCTATGCCTCCTTTTTGAGGAAATGAAATGGACAGAAAATTGCACATACATACTTTCCAGGCATCATAACTATATGCAATCACACATTTAAAAACCAGCTTCTTTAAATTGGAAGAATTTTCTATGTTATTTTTTTACACTATTTCTAAGCCAAGAACATCAACAGAGATAGGAAGAAAAAAATGTGCTGTTAAATCTTACATAAGAGTTTGCCATGCTATGAGGGAAAAAGTCCAAATGCATTCCTATATATACCATTTTACTCAGTCCTTTATAAATATAATAATTTGATCTAAGTGGTAATTAGAGGCTGACATATAAACAGTCATTGATATACTGAGTGTTACAACTTGAAAATTCAGTGGGACTGGGTTTGGGTGGATATCAGAGAAGTTTCACTGGGAAAGGAGGGGGTTTAAGCTGAAATATAAGGACTAGTAAAGATGTATTCAGGCAGTAGTGAGGACAGGTGGTTGAGTGGCACAGTCTTAGTGATTACCAGTTATAATGGCACACAAGGCCTCATGTGATGCAACATAGTGGGCTCCAGGAATGAGAGGGGTACAATTGATTAACACTTAGGAAAAGAGATATTAGGTGAGAAAAAAAATGTTGGGTGGAACTAGAATGAGCATACTTTTGTAGTTCATATTAATATATTTAAATTCTTCTATAAGGTTAATTTAATACCATTGTAGGAATTTAAGCAAGTAAGTGTGTTGTTTAAGTAAGTTTAAGCAAGTACGATTTACATTTTAGAAGTGTCTAGTTCACAGCATAGTATGAATAATTTGCTGAGTGCTGCAGTAGAATAGGTAGACTATGATTTTTGCTTTTTCCCTCATAGAGATGGAGTGTATCTATCTGCTTTTGGCTTTACATCAATACTTCTTGGTGTTCAGAAGGGATGATTTGTCTCTTTCAGTTGATAATGTTGAAAGTGAGAAAACTTCTTTTACAAAAGTTCTCAACATATTGCTCCTGATTTATTATCAGACTGTATTGAGTCACATGCTTATCACTGTACCAAATCTTAACCAGAAAAAGGTGCCTTAAATTTAATGACTTAACTGTGATTCTGAAACTATTATTGCAGCCAGGTGGTAGCTCACCTGGTTACTCATGCATATGTTACTGTACACAAGGACCTGAGTTCAAGCCCTCAGTTCCCATTCACAAGGTGAGGCTTCACAAGTAATGAAGCAGGGTTACAGATATCTTTCCATCTTCCTCTTCCTTGTCAGTTTCTCTGTTTTGACCCAAGAAATAAATAAATTACAGAGTAGCAGCAGCTGTATTTCTTTCCTCTTCTCTCCCTGGTCAACTAGGATTATTAAAGATCACCTGAGACCAAAACAAGATGAGACTAGGACTACTTTGGGAACCCACCAAGTCATGAGTGAGTGAAAACACTTGTGGCTCCTGGACAGAGAGGAGCCTAAAGAGAGATTCCTGGGCCTAAATCCTGTATCTACTACTGAGCTGCTGGTAACAATGCAACTGTTTGCCAGTCGAGGCACCATATCCAGGCTATTTGACAACAAAAAGACTGATGAAGGGAGGAGAGGATTCCCCTAAGACTCACCAGATGCAACTGTGAGACCCCACTGCTACTGCCCCTCAGAGGCTGGGGCAGCAGTGGGGAGGCCCTGTGATGACACCAGGGTGGGGCAGAGAACTTGCTGGGAAACTCAGGAGAAGATCTACAACCCAGTGGCCTAGAGGTGGGGCTGAATAATGGGAGCTTTTCCATGTTGTTTTCCTGATGAGAACATGGTGAATAATTGCCTCAGAATCCACAGACTATATACCAGACTTATTTAGAAATTCACAGAGCCAAGTAGTGCTGCTCGTCTTGGTTCTGGTTGTTGGCAGAGCAGCTTAATTGAACCTGGGCCTTTGGGGCCTCGGGGCCTGGGTGACTCTTTGTATAACCACTTTGCTATCTCTCCTTTACCCTGATTTATCTCTTTGTCAGGAGTGAGTCATTAAGCTAAAAACCTACTTATAGTTAAAAAGCCCCTAGGCTCCCAGAGCCTACAGTGAAGAAAAAGAACAAAAGAGGTTTTAACAGCCACTCTGCTTCAACTCAGGGATTGAGATATCATAGAAATAACTATTAATTTCCACAACTGTGAACTTTTTACCTTACTTAGGCATACAGAGGCCAATCCAGGCAAGAGTTATCAGTGGATTGAAAAGAACTAAGAGAGTGACACACTATATAAAATGATTAAACCAAGAAGAAACATTGAAACCAAGAAATGAACTAGGAAAAAAGCCCAGATAAAAGCTCTCCAAAGGTAGAAGCAGATAAGAATGAGGACAACATCCAAACACTAATTGAAGCATTAGTCACAGGAGTGAGAAAAGACTTTGGAAGTGGTATCAGTTCAACAACAAGTGAGTGACTGAGAAAGTGGAATACTACACAGCTATTAAAAATGGTGATTTCATGGTTTTCAGCCCATCTTGAATGAATCTTGAAGCAATCATGTTAAGTAAAATAAGTCAGAAACAGAAATGATCTCACTCACAGGCATAAGTTGAAAAACAAGATCAGAAGAGAAGTCATTAAGGAGTACATGGACTGAAGCTGGTGTACTGCTCCAAAGTGGAAGACTCTGGCGGGTGGGAGGAGAGTTCAGGTACTGGAACTTGATGACAGAGGACTTGGTGATAGTTGTATTGTTATGTGGAAAACTGGGAAATGTTGTGCATGTAAAAACTATTTTATTTATAGTCAACTATTAAATAGTAATCACCCAATAAAAAATAAAAATGCTATTATTTCTAAGGGAGTATAAAAATAGTTTAACAGTCTCATGTCAGAATTGAAATTGTCTTCCATTGAAATACAGTCTAGACTTCTTTTCAGAAACATGGAGAATGGATCAGTCATGATGATCTCTATACTCATACAAGTAGGGACTGAGAATTATACACTGGATTTAAAAAATATTTTGTGTATATTCACTGAGGTATATTTTACATGTATTACATTATGCTTATCTAAAAGTAGAGCATTGGACATGGCCACATCAAGATAGAGAAAATTTACACACCTGCATCAGTTTTCTGCAGACCTCTTTTAATTATTTTTTTTCCCATCATATCCTCCCTAAGTCTGGTCCTTTGGTAATCACATTGTGTCTCCTGAAGACTTTACTTATTTAAAATAAAATTACAAAGCCCTCCTTCCTTCCTTCCTTCCTTCCTTCCTTCCTTCCTTCCTTCCTTCCTTCCTTCTTTCCTTCCTTCTTTCCTTTCTCTTTTCCTTCCTCCTTCCTTCCTTTTTTCCTTCCTTCTTTCCTTCCCTCCTTCCCTCCTTTCTGCCTCCAGTTGCTGGGCTCAATGTTGGCACTACTCATCCATTGCTCCTGGATGACATTTTAAATTTTTCTTTTTCCCTCATTTTATTGGGTAGAACAGAGAGAAACTAAGATAGGAAGGGAAGACAGAGAGGGAGAGAGGAAACCTGTAGACCTGCTTCACTACTGTGAAGCATCCCCCTGGAAGTAGGGTGCAGGGGTTTGAACCCAGGCCCTTCTGCTTAGTATTATGCACTTAACTGGATACGTTACCTCTTGCCTCCCCGATAATATTCATTTATTTTTATTTAATAACCATAGGATCCATTTCTCTTAATCTGTTGTTGATCACTCAGCTAATTTTCTTTGTTTTAGATTTTGGCTAGAAAATCATCCATAGCTTCTTATATATTATTAGAAAATGTTAATGTTTAGGTGATGGTGTCCCCAATAAAGAGCACCCACTACCATGTGTGACGACCTAGATTTAAGTTATAGGCCCGTGTGTGTGTGTGTGTGTGTGTGTGTGTGTGTGTGGCTTCACACCAGCGACAAACCAGTGTTGCAAGTATCTCTCCTTCTCTCTGTCTCTGTCTCTCTCTTACTCTTTCTTTCCTCCATCTTTCATCCTCTCTCCAAAACCAAACCAAACCAAATCAACCCAAACTAAATAAAACAACAATAAAAACAACGACAACAACCCCACCAAAAAACAAACAGAAAAAAAGGCCTCCAAATGGTGGAGCAAAAACACTGGAGGCAAAAAAAAAAGAAAACTTAAAAATAAAATATGAATTTAAATAATAATTAAAAGAAAATATAAGTGCAATAAAGTACATCAGGTTTTGATGGCTACCTAAATGGAGTATTTCTCCAGTTACAACATATTTCAATGGACCTTTCTAAAATAGTAAATGACTTAATATAAACATTTTTCACATTGTGAAAATCTGAAGTATGAACATAAAAATTAAAAGTTAAAGGTTTTATTTTAATTCTTGTTTTTGTTTCTTAGTGCAGTTTCCATACACCTTGATTTCCAAATGAAGTGGTTATGATCACTCTAATGTTTTGTGAATGTTCTGGTAGATACAATGTGCTATACAATGTTTTTATTTTAAAGTTTAAATCAAATTGCACTGTACACATTGCTCTATAAATTTCTTTATTTCCTTTAAAAACTCACCTTGCATGGAGCTTGAAGGAATAGTATTAGGTGGGATAAGTCAAAGAGAGAGAGAAAAGTACTGAATTAACCAATTTGTATGTAGAATTTGGAGGAAAAGGACAGAAAAGGAAAATACAAGGTAAAACTTGCACTGGGGCTGGTTTACTAGAGCAAAGGATTCTGGGATGGAGGTTGGAGAATGCCTGAGGGAGGGTGGCATTGATGACCTAAGTTGGAGGTGAGAATGATTTACAGACACCTATCACAGGGAGATGGGGAATTAGAACCATGTGTCAACAACTGTGCTGTAAATCATTAACTCACCAATAAAATGGAAAAAAAAGTCACAAGGACAAAAAAATTTCATAAGAAGCATTCATGTCCATATGTGTGACCTCAATTATAGCTGAACTTCCACACTATGGTAGCTCCATGAATGTTCCAAGACACGTGTGGGGCTTCTTACTGTCTTGCCAATAATGTCATAATTAGGCTCCTTGCATTCTGCATTCCCAAAAGTTTGAAGATCAGACTATAAGAAACTGGCACAGTCACTTTGAAGGACAAGTGAGATAGGATTTTTTTTTTGGTAGCTCTTTTTGGAAAATAAAATTTCTCAAAAATCTTCAAAGTCTTCACTTGATAAAAGTCATTGGGACCATTTTATCCCATTTATTGGGGGGAATTAATGGTCTATAGTTGACAGTAAAAGACATTAGTTGATGCATGTTTAACATTTCTCAGTTTTATACATAACAATTTACTCCCTAACCCCCAGGTCCTCCTCTACCATCATTTTCAGTACCTGAACAGTCTCCTTCCTCCCCAGATTCATTTACTTTGGTGCAACACACCAAATCCAGTCATAGTTCTGCTTAGTGTTTTTTCTTCTGCTCCTATTTTTCAACTTCTTTCTACAAGTGGGATTATCCCATATTGAACCTTCATTTTTGGGGTTATCTTAATGTTATTCCTTCAAGCTCCATTCAAGATGAGGTGAAGAAAGTGAATTCGTTTTTTAAATAGCTGTGTAGTATTCCATTGTGTACATATACCACAGTTTACTTGCCCACTTATCTGTTGTTGGACACCTGGGTTGCTTCCAGCTTTTGGCCATTGTACTGCCATGAACATAGGCATACAAAGATCTTTTTGGCTGGACGCATTTGGTTCCTTAGGATATATCCCAGGAAAAGAATTGCAGGGTCATAGGGTAGGTCCAATCCACTTCTAGCCTTCTGAGAGTTCTGCAGACTGTTCTCCATAGGCACTGGGCCAATTGAGTCTCCCACCAGCAGTGCAGGAGGATTTCTTTGGCCTCACATCCTCTCCAGCAGTTGTTGCTATCTTTTCTGATGTTTGGTATTTCCACAGGAGTGAAGTGTATCTCATTATTGTATTTATTTGCATTTCTACACAATCAATGACTTGGAGCAAGTTTTCATGTGTTAATTCACCTTTTGAATATATTTTTCTGGTGAATATTCTGTTCATATCTCCCCAGTTTTGAGTGGGGATATTTATTTATTTATTTTGGTGAGTTTGTTGAGCTCTTTATATATATTTTGGTTATTAAACTCTTGTCTGATGCATGGACATATAAAGATCTCTCATCCTGTAAGGAGTCTCTTTGTTTGGGTATAGGTTTCTTTTGACTTGCAGAAGCTTTTTAATTTGATATGGTTCCATTGGTTTATACTTGCCTCAGTTTTCTTTGAAATTACATTTGGTTCATTGAAGATGCCTTCAAAATTTATACAGAAAAGAGTTTTGCCAATATTTTACTCCCAAGTATTTGATAGTTTCTGGTTTAACATCAAAGTCCTTGATCCACTTGGAATTTACTTTTGTGTTTGGTGAAATGTGGTGATTCAGTTTCATTCTTCTGCATGTTCAACCCAATATTCCAACATCATTTGTTGAAGATACTCTCCTTTCCACATTTAATAGTCTGGGCACATTTGTCAAAGATTACATGTCCATAGGTATGTCCATAGGTATGTCCATAGTTATGGGGGCTTATTTATTGGCCCTCAAGTCTATTCCACTGGTCAGTGTGTCTATATATGCTCAATACCAAGCAGTTTTGATTACAATGGCCCTATAATACAATTTGAGATCTGAGAGTGTGATGCCTCCAGTTCTGTACTTTCTTTTTTAAAATTAATTATAATAGATAGAAACAGAGAGAAATTGAGGGGAGGGAGAGAGAGAGATATACAGAGAGAAACCTGCAGCCTTGCTTCACAACTTGTAAAGCTTTCCACCTACAGATGGGGACCAGGGGCTTGAACCAGTATCCTTTCATACTGTAGTGTGTGTGCTTAACCAGGTGTGCCGTCAACTGGCCCTTCTGTTCTTCTCAAAATATTTTTGGCACACTAAGTAGAACTTGGACTGGTCTTGGTGTATTGTACAAAAATAAAAGACTCTGGGGTGGTGTGTGTGTGTGGGGGGGGGTGGCTGGGTTCTGGAACATTATGGCAGAGGAGGACCTAAAGGGGGTTAAATTGTTATGTGGAAAACTGGGAAATATTATGCATGTGCAAACTATTGTATTTTACTATTGACTGAAAATCATTAATTCTCCATTAAAGACATTTTTAAGAAGACAAAAAAAAAAAAAGAAGTTGTTAGAGTTCTTCTAAATAAGTTGCATTTTAACATCTTTCCTTTTAGTCTGAGCACTACTCAGCTCTCTCTGGTTTATAGAGGTGCTGGGCTTTGAACCTGGGGCCTCAAATCCTCAGACATGAAAGTCTTTTGCATAACCATTATTAATTCTCCCTGGATGTCTCTGAGCATCCTTCTTATTCCTGAGAAAATTTCTGATAATTTAATCTAAGTATCAGTGAGCTACACTTTAGCAGGCTCAAAATTCTTTGAACCTGATCTTACTGCAGTATAGCCCAACCTCAAGATTCTCAGTTCCATTGTAAAACTTGTTTCAGGGGCTGAATGCTAAGCATGAAAGGAAGTTTCCTGTGCATGTAATGGCTTCACTCTCACCATGGAGGTACACTCTCTGAATATCTTGTCTTATATGTGCCTCTTTCTGTAGAATTAATCTTTTCAGCTGCTCTTAATGTTGATTTCTGCCTCCTAAGCTCAGCAGGAATGGTGAGCTCTGCCCACCTCCTGAGATTCTCAAAAATTGCAATCTCATTCTGTCTGTTATCCAAGGCTTTAAAAGAATTATTTTATACATAATAAGCAGTTTTATTGTTTCTTATGGAGAACAGACTAACATAATACCAGTTATTCCATCAAGCCAGAAGCAGAACTTCTATTAGGCTTCTTATTTATTTATGATTTCTCAGTTTTATGTTACATTTTGGAAGACTGCCTATTTTGATTCTACTGTAAAAATATCATCCTATATTTTTTCTAGCACAATTTATGGTTTTAATATCTAAAGTTTTTAATTTCATATCCATCGAAGATTTACTCAATATTTTTATGATGTATTCCATGAAATATGGAGTTAATTTTGTTTTTTCTTCAACAGAGTAGATGTCAGACCAATCACTTAAAAAAATCTCAGTTTTGTGGCAGACTTCTTAACAGAACTTTAAAACCTAGATATAGATCAGGGCCCATGAGATAGACATATATCCATAAGTTAGGGGAAAATATATACCTTCAAGCAAAAGTGCACGATAGTTTGCAGTGAATCAATAAATGAAGCAAGCAAGTAGCAAGAACTAAAAGGATACCTTACAGTACCTAATAAAACAGTTTTTTCTTTCTTTTAAAAATATTTATTTATTTATTTATTCCCTTTTATTGCCCTTTTTAAAAATTTATTTATTAGGGAATTAATGTTTTATATTCTAAAGTAAATACAATAGTTTATACATGCATAATATTTCCCAGTTTTCCACATAACAATACAAATACAACCCCCACTAGGTCCTCTGTCACCCTTTTTGGACCATATTCTTGCCCCCAACAGCCCCAGAGTCTTTTACTTTGGTGCAACATGCCAATTCCAGTTCAGGTTCTACTTGTGTTTTCTCTTCTGATCTTGTTATTCAACTTCTGCCCGAGAGTGAGATCATCCCATATTCATACTTCTGTTTCTGACTTATTTTACTTAAAATGAATTTTTCAATGCCCATCCAAGATTGGCTGAAAACGGTGAAGTCACCATTTTTTATATCTGAGTAGTATTCCATTGGGTATATATACCACAACTTGCTCAGTCACTCATCTGTTGTTGGACAGCTGGGTTGCTTCCAGATTTTGTATATTTTGTAAATTGTGCTTCTAAGAATATATGTGTACACAGATCTTTTTGGATGGGCGTATTGGGTTCCTTAGGATATATCCCCAGGAGAGGAATTGCAGGATCATAGGCTAGGTCCGTTTCTAGCCTTCTGAGAGTCCTCCAGACTGTTCTCCACAGAGGTTGGACCAATTTACATTCCTGCCAGCAGTGTAGGAAGGTTCCTTTAACCCCAAACCTCTCCAGCATTTGCTGCTATTACCTTTTCTGATGTATGACATTCTGACAGGAGTGAAGTGGTATCTCATTGTTGTCTTTATTTGCATTTCCCTGACAATCAAAGACTTGGAGCATTTTCTCATGTGTTTCTCGGCCTTTTGGATCTCTTCTGTGATGAATATTCTGTCCATGTCCTCTCCCCATTTTTGGATGGGGCTATTTGTTTTCATGTGGTTGAGTTTGGCAAGCCATTTTTGTATTTTAGATATTAAACTTTTGTCTGATATATGACATGTAGAGATCTTCTTCCATTCTGTGAGGGGTCTCTTTGGGTATTGGATTCTTTTATTGTGCAGAAACTTTTAAAGTTTGATGTAGGTTTATACTTGGCTTAGTCTTCTTTGTAATTGGATTTATTTCATTGAAGATGTCTTTAAAATTTATACAGAGAAGAGTATTGCCAATATTTTCCTCTATGTGTCTGATAATTTCGGTCTAACATCCAAGTCCTTGATCCACTTGGAATTTACTTTTGTATTTGACCAAATATAGTGGTTCAGTTTCATTCTTCTGCATGTGTCAACCCATTTTTTCCAACACCGTTTGTTGAAGAGACTCTCCTTTCCCCACTTAATAACCTGGGCACCTTTGCCAAAGATTAGATGCCCATAGATGTGGAGGCTTCCTTCTGGGCTCTCAATTCCATTCCACTGGTCAGTATGTCTATTCATGTTTCAGTACCAGGCAGTTTTGATTACAATGACCATATAATACAATTTAAAAGCTAGGAATGTGATGCCTCTGGTTGTGTTCTTTCTTCTCAAGATTTTTTTTGGCAATTCTTGGTCTTTTCTGGTTCCAGATAAACATTTGTAGCATTTGTTCTATTCTTCTAAAAAATGTCTTTGGGATCTCGATGGGGATAGCATTAAATTTGTGTATGGCTCTGGGTAGTATGTTCATTTTGATGATGTTAATTCTTCCAACCCACGAACATGGAATATCTTTCAACTTCTTTATGTATTTTTCTATTTTCTTGAGTAGTGACTCATAATTTTCAGTATACAAGTCTTTCACTTCTTTGGTTAGGTTTATTCCTAGATATTTTATTGTTTTTATTGCTACAGTAAAAGGAATTGATTTCTGGATTTCAATTTCTTCTAACTTAGTGTTTACATAGAGGAATGCCACTGACTTTTGAATGTTAATTGTGTAGCCTGACACCTTGATGTATTGCGTGATGATTTCCAAAAGCTTCTTGATGGATTCCTTAGGTTTTTCTAAGGAATAGAATGTATACTATGTATACACATGTATACTATCATGTCATCTGCAAATAGGGAGCATTTGACTTCTTCTCTTCCAATCTGTATGCCTTTAATTCCTTGCTCCTGCCTGATTGCTATGGCAAGAGCTTCCAATACTATGGTGAATGGTAATGGTGATAGTGGGCAGTCCTGTCTAGTGCTTGACCTGAGGGGAAATACTTAAGAGTTTTTCACCATTGAGCATGATGTCAGCTATAGGTTTGTTATATATAGACTCCACTATCTTCAGGAGTTTTCATTCTATTCCCGTTTTTTGTAGTGTTTTGATCATAAAGGGATGTTTTATTTTGTCAAAGGCTTTCTCTGCATCTATTGATATGACCACATGGATTTTGGTCTTGCTTTTATTGATGTGGTGGATCACCTTGACTGATTTATGTATATTAAACCAACCTTGCATCCCTGGGATAAACACCACTTGGTCATGATGAACAATCTTTTTAATATACTACTGTATCTAGTTGGCTTGAATGTTGTTCAATATTTTTGTATCTATATTCATCAGAGATATTGGTCCATAGTTTTCTTTTTTGGTTGTGTCCCTGTCTGCTTTTGGTATCAAAGTGATATTGGCTTCATAGAAGCTGGCCGGAAGATTTTTAAAAATCTTCTGGAAGATTTTTAAAAGTAGAGGTATTAGTTTTTCTTTGAAGGTTTTGTAAAATTTATTTGTAAAACCATCTGGTCTAGGACTTTCATTCTTAGGAAGGTTTTTGATAACTGTTTCAATTTCATTAGCTGTGATGGGCCTGTTCATGTTATCTACTTCCTCTTTAATTGATTTTGGAAGTTCATAGGTATCTAGGAAATCGTCCATTTCTTCCAGGTTCTCTAGCTTGGTGGCATATAGTTATTCAGTGAAGTCTTGCATGATATGCCAAATTTCTGTGGTGACTGTTGTGATATCTTTCATTTATGATCTGATTTGGGTCTTTTCCCTTTTTTGTTTTCTGAGTCTGCCTAAAGGTTTGTAGATTTTGTTCACTCTTTCAAAGAACCAACATTTACTTTCATCGATCTTGTGTATGGTTTTCTTATTTTCAATGTTATTTCTTTCTGCCCTAACTTTAGTTATTTCTGTCCTTCTGGTTGCTATAGGATTCCTTTGCTCTTCTTCTTCTAGGTCATTAAGATGTGCAATCAGGCTGTTTATTTGTGCCTTTTCTTGTTACCTAATGTGTGCTTGTATGGCTATGAACTTCCCTCTCAGTACCGCCTAATCTGTGTCCCAAATATTTTCATAGCTTGTATCTTTATTTTCATTGAAGTTTGGAAACATCTTGAAAGGAAGAAAGTCCTTTATTTTCTCTTTGACCTGGTGGCTGTTAAGTAGTGTACTGTTAAGCTTCCATATTTTGGGGCTACTACTAATCTTTTGTTGATTGTTAAGTGTTAGTTTAATTCCACTGTAGTCTGAGAAGATGCTTGGGATGATGTCACATATTTCTCACCTTACAGAGAAATTCCTATCACCCGCCCAGGCTGGTTTCCGCCCAGGAAGATCTACCTGCGAACAAGCCCTGGCCCTCTCAACTTACATTGAAAATGGATTCCAGAAGAATTTAAAGACGGGTGCTGTCTTTGTTGATCTCACAGCAGCCTATGACACGGTCTGGCACCGTGGTCTCCTAGTCAAGATCTCAAGATGCCTGCCTCTATGGGTGGCCAACACTATATCGTTTCTTCTCCAAAACAGAAGATTCCGGGTACATCTGGGTGACAAGTCTAGCAGATGGAGACTTGTCTCAAGTGGCCTCCCCCAGGGCTCTGTTCTGGCTCCTACGCTATTTAATATTTACATCAATGACCTCCCAGAAACTTCTTCAAGGAAGTTCATCTACGCCGATGACATCTGCTGTGCAACTCAGGCATCAAAGTTTGACATCCTCGAGGAAACACTCACGAAAGATACGTCTCTGATATCTGATTACTGTAAAAAATGGTGACTAATCCCTAGCACTGCAAAAACGGTATCATCTGTTTTCCATCTACACCATGCCTCGGCCTCGCATGAGCTTAATGTGCAGCTTGGCGATACGAGAATCCGGCATGAAGCCCAGCCAGTCTATCTTGGTGTTACTCTCGATCGCACTCTGTCATTTCACAAACATCTCATAAAAAATGCAGCAAAGGTGGGCGCGAGGAATAACATCATTGCAAGACTGGCCAGCTCCTCATGGGGCGCGAGCACTTCCACACTACGATCATCATCTCTGGCATTATGCTATTCCACTGCAGAATATTGTGCCCCAGTATGGTTCCGTAGCCCCCATGTCCACTTGGTCCATTCCAAATTATATTCCTCCATGAGGATAATTTCTGGAACCATCCGTTCCACCCCGGTTCCATGGCTGCCAGTTCTTAGCAACATCGCCCTGCCAGATATTCGTCAGGATGCGGCATCATCTAAGTTCATTTCCCACGTCTACGCTCGACCGGACCTGCCAATATACGCGGATATCTTCGCCCACCCTGTTCAACGCTTGACGTCTCGTCACCCAATCTGGTCCCCTACGCCTACACTGAACTTCTCTGTTCCAGTCTCTTGGAAACAGAGCTGGCAGTCAGCTGAGGTAAAGAACAAACACCTCATCACAGACCCCTGCAAGGGTCAACCCGGCTTTGACCTAGCACGTTATGATTGGGCCCTCCTCAATCGCTATCGAACAGGCCATGGCCAGTGCGCCGCTATGTTCCATCGCTGGGGAGCCAGAGACGACCCGAACTGCCCCTGCAGCTCCAGACAGACTATGACCCACATAGTCAACGACTGCCACCTCCAGATTCAAAGGAGGTCTCGAAACTTTACATCAGGCTCAACCTGATGCTGTTGACTGGCTACGGAAGAAGGGCAAATGCTAGAAGAAGAAGAAGAAGAAGAAGAAGGAGGAGGAGGAGGAGGAGGAGGAGGAGGAGGAAGAAAAAGAAGAAGAATAAGAAGAAGAAGAAGAAGAAGAAGAAGAAGAAAGAAGGAGAAGGAGAAGGAGAAGGAGAAGGTGAAGGAGAAGGAGAAGGAGAAGGAGAAGGAGAAGGAGAAGGAGAAGGAGAAGGAGAAGGAGAAGGAGAAGAAGTGCTCTTGAATTTGCTGATGCTGTCTTTGTGGCCTAACACATGGTTTATCCTTGAGAATGACCCATGTGGACATGAGTAGAATGTGTATTACAGTTTCTTATGGTGAATTCCTCTGAAAATGTCCAATAGTTCTAGTTCATCTATCTCCTCTTTTAGCTCCCTCAGACTGATTTTCTGTCTAGATGATGTGTCAAGTTGAGAGTGCTGGGTGTTGAAATCCCCTACTATGACTGTGTTGCTGTATATTAACAATATATTAATATATTGCTGTAGCTCTTTCAGTAGATATTTGATGTATTTACATGGCTTCTCAATGGGTGCTTAGATGTTAATAATTGTTAAGTTCTCTTGATTTACTGATCCTCTGAGCATTAAGTAGTGTCCATCCCTACTTTTAAAATTTTATTTATTTTAAATTTTTTTCCACTTTAATACAGAAAGTGAGAGACAGTGAGACAGAGAGAAATAAACAAAGAGAAAGGGAAATACTTCAGAACCTCTCCACCACCTGTGAAGTTTCCTTCCCCCTATAGGCTCTCTGTGTGGTGGCTTTACCACGAAACCTAAACTCTTGTGCACGGTGATAAGTGTGTGTTCTGCCAGTTGAGCTACTTCTCCAGCTATTTCTGCTGGTATTGTCATTTTTTTTATGGTTTTAGACCTGAGGATGTAGTGGGTGTGAGGCAAAGAATTGGCCCTATGTTCCCATTTGGCAGTATTTCCTTGTTTTTGAGCATTTTTTAATTTTTGAAATTTAACTTTGTTTTATTTTTATTGCCACCAGAGTTATTACTAGAGTTCTGTGCCTGCACAAAACTACCACTCTCAGTGACCTTTTTTTTTTTCTTTCATTTATTTGATGGGACAGAGAGAAATTGAGATGAGGGAGAGATAAAGAGGGAGTGAGAAACAGAGACTGGCAACACTGTTTCTCTGCTTGTGAAGCTTTTCTCCTATAGGTGGGGGCCAGGGGACTCAAACCTAAGGCCTTGAACATGGTGATGTGTATGTTCTACTGGGTATGCTACTGCCTGACCCATATTTAAGGTTTTTTTTTTTTTCTGAAATAGTTTGAGAGAGGTGGCTGGAAAGAAAGCTCAACTGCTCATCAGATTTCAAGTCTGAGATTCTCAGTTTGATCCCTAGTACTGCCTGCAGCAGAGTGCTGCTCTAGTTAGTCTTTCTTACTTTCTCTGCTTCATGCAAAACTCTCTATTTCATATGTAATAATGTAAATCTTAATAATAAAAATGTAGTTGAAAGAGATTGTATTAGTCCTTTCAGTGCTTGGTAGAATTCATGAATGAGTCAAGCTGAGCAGAACTTTTCTTAGTTGGGAGATTTTTAATTACTGATTCAATGTTAGATTTCCTATTATTTCCTGCTTCAACACACACACACACACACACACACACACACACACACACACACACACACACACACATGTTTTTTAGAATTTAACATTTTCTGCTATCTGACTTTGCTGACATGTAATTTTTTTTTTTTTTTTTGCCTCCAGGTTTATTGCCAGGGCTTGCTGCTGGCAGCACTATGAATCCCTTCTCCTGATGGCCATTTTCTCCATTTTTTATTGAATAGGACAGAGAGAAGTTGAGAGAGGTGGGAAGATAGAGAGAGAGAAAGACATCTTCAGACCTGTTTCACCACTTGTAAAGTGACCCCTTGCAAGTGGGGAGCTGGGGGCTCAAACTAGGATCCATGAGCAGGTCCTTTTGCTTCATACTGTGTGCACTTGACCCGGTGTGCTCCTGCCTGGCCCACTGACATGTAACTGTTTATCATAGTCTCTTACTATTTTTTTTCATTTAATTGTTATGTTTTCTATCTCATTTATAATTTTATTTGAATCTTCTTTAAAAAGGTCTTAACAGTATGAATTTTTCTCTGAGAACATCTTTTACTTAGTTTATACATAGTACTTAAGTTTTATTATTTTTTCCAAAATAATTTGCAATGGATATTAGTGTTTTTAATTTTACACAGAACTTGTTTTTAAAATGTGAGTTCTTAGGTGCTGGGTGGTGGTGCATCTGGTTAAATGCACATCTTACCATGCTCTAAGACCTGGATATGAGACCCTGCTCTGCAATTGCAGGGAGGAAGCTTCACAAGCAGTAAACAAATATTACAGGTATCTCTCTGTATCTCTCCCTCTCTGTCTTCTCAGCTGCTCTCAGCTTCTTTCTGTCTTAATCAATGAAGAAGGAAAAAAAAAGTCACTGGGAGTAGGTACTCTCACATTGCTCCCCCAGTCCTCTGCACAGACTGGTACAGTTTAGACAATGAACTTCTCAAGGTTCATGTCTTTGTCATGTAGGAGGCAACTATAACCAAAGTAGACACAAAGAGAATTTGCAAACTTGGCAAGAGGTATTGGTTATTCCATGCTGCCCATGGAAGATCTTATAGCAGTGGGACCATGTTGACTTATTAGAATAATGAGGCTGGATTTTGAGTATGAACCTCTTTGTGGGCCTTGGAATGTGCATATTCTACGAATACCTGGATCACTAATTAATGTAAATCATCTACAGGTGTGACCCCTAATAGGGTTAGAGAGACAGTGCAGAAGTACTGTTTTCTCTTACTTGTGGAAAGGGATGTCTTTTGAAAAATCTTTGAGAGAACAGTGGACATCAATTCCTTGCTAGCCAGTCTTTTCCAGTGTCTACAGTTCCCTTGGCTAATGAATAGGTACTTTACTAAAATGCATTTGAATGATGAACAAGACACACCTTGAGTTGCCTCCAAAGCAACAACAACAAATACGCTTATTATATTTAGATAAATCCTAAATTTTATTTTGTTTCTTGACAACAAGGTAGTTGCTAGAGTTGCTATGCTTGTACAACTTCACTATTTCTGGTAGTCATTTTTTCACCATTTTCTTCTGCTAGAGGGTGAGAGACAGAGAGAATGAGATGGAGAGGAACACAGAAGAGAAGCTACCAGCAGCACTTCACCACTCATGAAGCTTCCCCCACTACAGGTGGGAGCCAGGGACTCGGACCCAGCTTCTCACACATGGTAACACATGTGCTCTATTGGGTGAGGATACCGATAGGCCTCAAATCCAAGCTTTCAGATCAAGGGTCATGGAAAACGTGGTTCTTCAATCTTAAAATTGCACCTTTGTCTTTATTTCCTCCTATACATACCAGGAATATGCAAATTCTTTCTTAGTGAAAGTATGGAATGTTTCTTCAAGTGATTAAAAAATGAACACTTGTATAACTGGTACACATTATTTTAATGTCAAGACAAGAAATTAAAATACTTTGCTGTTCAAAATAAAAATGTAAATACTGTGTGGTCTAGGAGTATTGTTCTAAGGCATTTATCTAAATGAAATGCAAACACTAATTCAAAAGAACATATGCGCCCTTATTTTCATAGATGCACTATTCACAAAAGCCAAAGACTGGAAGCAACTGAAATGTCCAAGGACATATGACTGGATAAAGAAGTTAGTGGATAGGGGCTGGGTGATGGTGCATCTGGTTGAGCGCACATGTTACAGTGCTCAAGGACTTGGGTTCTGGCACCCAGTCCCCATCCGCAGGGAGAAAATTTTGCAAGTGGTGAAACAGTGCTGCAGGTGTCTCTCTGTCTCTCTTCCTCTCTATCAATCCCTTCCCTCTTAATTTCTGGCTGTCTCTATCCAATAAATAAATACAGATGATATAAAAATTAAAAATAAATATAAAAAGAAGTTATGAGGTATATACTCCAGAGTACTACTCTGCAATTAAATAAGACAATATTATGTTCTTTGTTAGGAAATGGATGGAACTTGAGGTAACTGTGCTTAGTGAAGTAAGTAAGGAGGTGAAAGCGAAAGGCTTTACTCATATGTGGGATATAGAGAACTGAAATACATAAACTTGAAAATAGTTAAACATACACAACTTTTGTCCAAGACCCTGAGAAAACTTTGTGAGTTATTATTGGAAGCGTGGAGGAGAACACAGACCATAGTAGTGGGTGTGGTATGCAACTATACCCCTCTGATCTTTTTTTCACTTTATTTGGGGGTTAATAGATTAGCATAGTTACTAACACATGGGTGAAATCTCTCATCTTCTTGTAATAGTTGCAAAATACTTGCACCTCCAACTTTGATCCTGTTTGACCATCATGCACTAGGACCTGCATGCTCCCCTCCCCCCAACTTCTCCTTTCTCCTTTTTCTACCCCTGTTATCTTATATTCTTATAAATCACTATTAAATCATTTAAAAAGTAAGACTATTTTGCTATTCAGTTTAACATGAAACATCTAGCAATCCCACTGAGATTGCTCTCAAAGAGAGAGACAAGCTGGGAGTATGGATCTATCTGCCAACAACCATGTTCAGCTGGGAAGCAGTTATAGAAGCCAAACCTCCCACTTTGTGCACCCCATAACAATCCTGGCTCCATACTCCCAGAGGGTTAAAGAATAGGGAAACTATCAAGGGAGGGGATTGGATACGGAGTTCTGGTGGTGGGAATTGTGTGGAATTGTACCCCTCTTAACCTGTGGTCTTGTCAGTATTTCCATTTTATAAATAAAAAATTTTTAAAAGTAGCCATCTCTGGTTATGTACTACTCTTACATGGACTATCTTTGTTTATTCTCTTCTGGAAATTTCTCTGTCATTTTTGTTCCCAGAATTAATAGTGGATGAGGAACATGACATTACCCATCCAAATAAGGGATATTTGTGTCATCTTGGTAGGGTCTTTCTTATCTTTCTTCAGGGTGCAATGCTTTAGTCTCAGTCCTGGAAAAGTGAATTACTCCTTTGCTCTTTCACTCCATTTATTTCTGTAAAATATTTCTTCTTACAAGTGCCAAAGAGTAAAGCTTGGCTTTGACCTTAGGTGAAGTCTTAGTTAGTGACCTTAGTTTGCAGTCTACCTCTCCTGAATAAATACTGCTAACAGAGTCTGATACTACATCGTTTCTAAGTCTTAGTGCTTGGTGTACGATGTTTTCATATTTCTATTCTCGGAAATGGCTTAATGTGAATTTGGTGGAGACATATAGCTTTTTTTTTTCTTTCTGGTTTCTTCCTGGCCAAGAAAGAGATTGACCAACTGTGG
The DNA here is from genome assembly GCF_950295315.1 of Erinaceus europaeus. Taxonomy (NCBI): domain Eukaryota; kingdom Metazoa; phylum Chordata; class Mammalia; order Eulipotyphla; family Erinaceidae; genus Erinaceus; species Erinaceus europaeus. The sequence continues at coordinate 36,452,195 of NC_080180.1, read as the reverse complement.
GTTAATGTTTCCAACTTTAATGTCTTTTTCTGTTCAGCATGAATAATTTGGGGGAAAACTTTTTTTTTTTTTTTGCTTAGCATTTTCCTCTTAAGAAACATCAAGTACATTGGGGCTATTACTTAGAAACAATGCACAGTTTATTTGGGTCTTGTTTGTTTGGTATGTTTGTGTGTTTTCGAAACAGATGTTGAGCAAAATCTTCAGGTCATATTCGAAACAGAATAATACTTCCAAGAATGCTTCAGAGCCTAGTCAACTTTAAACAACTTTCCAAACCCTTTGTTTAGTATATTGAAACAATGGAAAAGAGGAAGTGGTGGAAAACTGCTGGGTTAATATTAAATGGACTTCCCCTCTCCCCCCACACAGGGCATGTCAAACCTCAGTGAATTATATGCTAAACAAAGTTTCAAGGGCTGGTCCAGAAAATTTGAATCAAACTAAAACAAAACATGATCCTAATGGCAGCTGTTTTATGTGAACCATTTCTTAGGCTGCTTTCTGTTGAGTTGTGTAGGTCTGGGAGACTTAGGTTCTCAGGGTCATGACCATCCTTGGGATTCTGTCAGATGGAAGTGATAGCTGCTACAAGCCTGTAGAAAGGTGCATTTGGATACAGAGGGAAAGATTTTCTTGTGGAGACAGCAGATATGGCTCCATTTTGGGTCAAGTGAGCACTTTTTTTTTTTTTAAACTATATCTTCATTTAAGTGTTGTCCTAGTAATATCCAACATCCACCTTGGGCTGGCTGTCTGGCTGTGAACTCCTCAGGAAGCTTAGCCACCAGTTAAAGCAGGCTGGCTTGTAAAGATAACAAGGATTCTTGGTTCTCTTTTGTGATGGTTAATTTTGTATGCCAACTTCTCTAAGTCACAGCACCCAGGCAGTTGGTCAAACATCAACCTTACACGTCATCTTGAATCTGATGTTAGAAGAGATCAACATTTAAGTTGGTAGATCTTGAATAAAGCAGTTTACTCTCACTAATTTAAGAGAATCTTGACCCATCTGTTAAAGACCTAAAACAAAAAGAGGAATGAAGAATTCTGTCTCCAGATTTTACAATATAATCTCTTCTCTATCTTTACTCTGATAACTTCCTAGGTGTTGGGCTTGCCAGGTCTCACAATGGACGTAAGCCTTTTTCTTAGAATCAGTTTGTATGTCATTATCTCTATCTATTCATGTCATCTACCATCTACCTATGTAACTACCATTTATCATCATCTATATCTACCTTCTTATTATATAGTTATCTATTTATAAATTATTTGGTTTCTCTGGAGAATCTGTCACATCCACTAGTAAATTGCCATTTACTGCCTTGTCAAAATCCTGTCATAATTAATACATTTTAAGATATTGTTTGCTTATATCATTTTTATTAGTGATTTGATAATGATTAACAATATTGTTAATTGTAAGAGAGGTACAATTCCACACAATTCCCACCATCAGAGTTCTTCATTCCATCCCCTCCACTGGAAACTTCCCTATCCTTTATCCTTCTGGGAGTATGGACCAAAGATCTTCATGGAGTGCAGAAGGTGGAAGGTCTGGCTTCTGCAATTGCTTCTCCACTGGACATGGGCATTGACAGGCTGATCTATACCTCCAGACTGTCTTTCCCTAGAAGGTAAGGGCTTTGAGGGAGTGGAGTTTCAAGACACATTGGTGAGGTTGTTTACCCAGGAAAGTTAGGTTGGTGTCATGATGGTAGCATCTGCAACTTAGTGGCTGAAAAACATTAAGATATAGAAGCAGAACATTTTGTTTAATTATCAGGAAATTAAAAGCAAGAATATAGCACATTTGGGGTCTTCATATTGGGAGGAGCTAGGAAGTCTAGGAAGTCTATTTTGGGCTTATTCCATGGAGTCCGTGACTTTATTAATTTTTGCCTGAGCCACACAGCTAATACACAGGTGAGTTCACATTCCATGGTCTTATCTATGAACATTCTAGGCTACATTCATTTCAGGACCAGCCTTTCTTGAGTGGCAGAGTATGTTAATTCAATGTCCCTTCGGAAAGTGGGGTAGTTGCTAGCATTGTTGTTCTACATTGAGGGCAACATCCTGTAGAGGATCACAAGAAGGTTTATAAACCTACTGGAGATAACAAGTTTGCCTTTTTTTTTTAAATCTCAGAGTTAACAAATTTTAGTGTATCTATTGTACCTGTCATTACAGTATGCCCTCCAAGAACTAATTTATAATAAAAAGGTTATGGGAAAATCATTTTATTCTTCACTGCAATGTACTACCACTTCATTTTTTCCATGTCTATAGCTGGAGTATCCTTTGATTGGAGCAATTTCCATCTTCTCAATTTGGAAACTAGATCTTTATCCCTTAAATCTTAGTTTACATTTCACTCACCTGTGATAGTATCTCATTCAGGTTGTGGTAGCTTTTCCTCAAAGTCTCTTGAGTTGTGAAATTTTGCTTCTTTGTATTTCTCTGTCTCCTAGATTATAGTAGGATATCATATTCATAGTATCAAACTTGTGTTTTTTTCATCTTGGAATCCTCAAATTCCTGATAATTGAACAAATGAATTTTTATTTAAAAAAGTTGTTTCCTTAATTTGCTTGTGTTTATGATAAAAATTGCTGTGATATAGTTTGAGGAGCTTTTCTTGAGTTTTCCAACTCTCTTCTAATTTTCTCATTGTCCAAAGTCCATCTTCTTCTTAAGCAGAGTATGATAATCTTTACTTTTCAGGTAGAGAGATTTAATATGTAGGTATCTCTGAAACAAGACATAAAATAGTTATTGATCACATTGACTAGTACTTTAACCAAATGCCATGGCTTTTTCTTTCTTCCTTCCTTTCTTTCTTTCTTTCTTTCTTTCTTTCTTTCTTTCTTTCTTTCTTCTTTTCCATTTTGCCTTTGTAATGAGTTATTTAATAATGATCAACAAGAGTGTGGGATAAGAGGGGTACAATTCCATACAATTCCCACCACCAGAGTTCCAAATACCCTCCCCTCCATAGGAAGGATCACTAGTCTTTGTCCCTCTGGGAGGAGGGACCTAAGATTTTTATGGGGTACAAAAGGTGGGAGGTCTGTCTTCTGTAATTACTTCTCTGTTGGACGTGGGTGTTGATAGGTCTGAGAGTAAACTTTGGAGAGTGATTGTCTGGAAATCACCAAGAGCCTCAGAAAGCACCCTACATTTTTCTGCCTCCAGGAGCCTGGCATTCCTTAAAACATTAAGCCAGCTCCCCCTGCTCCACCCTGCATTCCTGATACTATAGCCTATCTACATAATCATTGTTTTTGCCTGAAAGATCCCCATCCATTCCATTCCTTTGATCTGTCTTCTTTCTACCCTCAAGCCCTCCCTGCCAGCAGGATATTATTAATCCTACCAGTTAAACCTTCGCAACAGTTGCTAAGGAAGTTCTTAACTTTCCAGCCCTTTTGCCTTTCTCTGCCCCTTTCCTAGCCATTTCTGTTTCCTACTTGCCACTTCCTGGTCTTCCCTTTAAAAGCCTTGACTCTCTGATCAATAAATATATTGCATTGCATTGCCGCCATAAGTCTGTTCCTGAGTCATCTCCCTCACGTCACTGAGTGAGTAGTAGCACAGGCTGTCTCCGGTCGAGTTCTCTCCAACCCAGAGAGCTACACACCCAGGAAGAGGCACCCCCACGCTAGCCCGGCAAGTGATGGGGAAAGAATTGGGGTGGAACTGAAGTTCTGACTCTGTATGCTTGATGGCTTGAAGTATGACATTGTCTAATATGGTCTTAGTCAATTAGACCAGAAACCCTTCCATCAGATAAACTCTATGATCTCTGTGGGGAAAAACATTCTGTATCTTTTGAAGGTATGTGCTGAGCTGTCTTATGTCAGTTCTGCCATCTTTTGTTTATATAATCTCAGATAGTGAATTTAATTCCTATGAGTTTCAGCTACTTTATTTGCAAATGAGAACTGTTATACATCGTTCAGAAGTCAATTGTAGATACTAATGAGGTCATATATATGGGAATGATCAAGCTGTTTATAAGTAAAAGATCAATATGCTGTTTTATATTTTCCTATAATACATAGTGCTAATATAATGGGTATATTTTTAAATTTCACATATTGTACACATGTGGTGTACAACCTGTATCATGGTTGGAATTTCAACACATACAGGGTATATACAACAGTACAGGCCTGAACTAGAACTAGAGGAAGGGTATGGAAGCAGAATACTTGAATCACCTTTTATTTCTTCTTTTTTTGAGGGTTTTTTTATCTTAACATTTTAATTAATTAATTAATTAATTTATAAAATGGAAATATTGACAAGATCATAGGATAAGAGGGGTAAATTTTCACACAGTTCTCACCACCAGAACTCTGTATCCCATCCCTTCCATTGAAAGCTTTTCTTTTTTTTTTTTTTTTATTTAAATTTTTAATTTAAGAAAGGATTAGTGAACAAAAGCATAAGGTAGGAGGGGTACAACTCCACACAATTCCCACCACCCAATCCCCATAACCCACCCTCTCCCATGATAGCCTTCCCATTCTCTAGCCCTCTGGGAGCATGGACCCAGGGTCGTTGAGGGTTGCAGAAGGTAGAGGGTCTGGCTTCTGTAATTGCTTCCCCGCTGAACATGGGCGTTGACTGGTCGGTCCATACTCCCAGTCTGCCTCTCTCTTTCCCTAGTAAGGTGTGTCTCTGGGGAAGCTGAGCTCCAGGACACATTGGTGGGGTCTTCAATCCAGGGAAGCCTAGCCAGCATCCTGGTGGCATCTGGAACCTGGTGATTGAAAAGAGAGTTAACATACAAAGCCAAACAATTTGTTGAGCAATCATGGATCCCAAGATTGGAATAGTGGAGAGGAAGTGTTAGGGAGGTACTCACTGCAAACTCTAGTGTAATCCTGCTTTCAGGTATATATTTTGCAGTAGTTTATGGATACGTGTGCACATACGCTCTCTCTCACAGAAACTGGTGTATGTCTAGGTTATGGGACTTTGTTAGAAAGTGAACTACCTGAGATGAAATTAGAGTGTACTATAAAAGGAAAGGTCTCACCCGAGTAATGAAGCTGAAGGGTTGTCATTCCACACGTGAAGTCTCTGGATACACACTGAGGTGAAGCATGTTGAGATGGCAATCGTTGCTTTGGTTAGGTTGTGATCGGCGGATGCAATATTATTTGGTATGGATTGGGAGAAGCATACGGGAAAGTGAGCCCTATCCAAGGGTGCCAGGACTGGGGGAAGTAGGGGCTCTATAGTGAAGATGTGAGGTTCCTGCTGTCTTAGGGTTCAAAAAGACAATCAATAGTTAATATTATCATCACATTATTTGTTAATTGGGTTAACTTTGAAAAGTCCCTTTGTTATGGTTTGCTGTACAGTACCCAGTATCTTGTATATAGCTGTGCTATTGGAAGCTTCTAATCTACTTGGTCTAGGCTTTTGAGAGAGTCCGCATATCAAACACGTAGCCTATCTATTAAAAAGATTCAGTTTGTCTTTTGAGAACCTTTGAGACATAAAATTGATTTCCCCCTCTCATATTAATTAACTACTGATTTATATGTCTACATTTTGCTAGGAGTGTACATAAACACCATTCCCATCACCAAAGGACCGTGACCCATCCCTCCCGCCCATTCCCACCCCCCACTGGCCCAGGAAGCTACATGTATACCCCTCACCACTGGGTTTTTACTTTGGTGCCCTACTTACAATTTGATCCGGTCCTGCTTTTAGTTTCCCTTTCAGATCTTCTAAGTCAGCTTCTGTTGATGAGTGGGATCATCCCATACTCATCTTTAACTTTCTGACTTAGTCCACTTAACATAATTCCTTCTAGCTCTGTCCAAGCTGGGTCAGAGAAGGTGAGTTCATTGTTCTTGATAGCTGCATAGTATTCCATTGTGTATATATACCACAGCTTTCTCAGCCACTCATCTGTTGTTGGGCACCTGGGTTGCTTCCAGGTTTTAGCTATTATGAATTGTGCTGCTATGAACATAGGAGTACACACCTCTTTTTGGTTGGGTGTTATGGAGTCCTTGGGGTATAACCCCAGGAGAGGAATTATTGGGTCATATGGAAGGTCCATGTCTAGCCTTCTGAGAGTTTTCCAGACTGCTCTCCACAGAGGCTGTACCAATTTACATTCCCACCAGCAATGTAAAAGAGTTCCTCTGTCCCCACATCCTCTCCAGCATTTGTTGCTGCTGTCCTTTTTGATGTATGCCATTCTTACAGGAGTGAGGTGGTATCTTAGTGTTGTCTTAATTTGCATTTCTCTGACAATCAGTGACCTAGAGCAGTTTTTCATATGTTTGTTAGCCTTTTGGATCTCCTCTGTGGTGAATGTTTTGTTCATTTCCTCTGCCCATTTTTGGATGGGGTCATTTGCTTTTTTGCGGCTGAGTTTGCTGAGCTCTTTATATATTTTGGTGATTAGTTTCTTGTCTGATGTCTGGCATGTGAAGATCTTCTCCCATTCTGTGAGGGGTCTCTCTGTATGTTTAATAGTTTCTTTGGATGTGCAGAAGCTTTTCAATTTGATGTAGTCCCATTGGTTTGTTTCTGCTTTGGTCTTCCTTGCAATTGGGTTTGATTCATCAAAGATATCCTTGAGGTGTAGATGGGAAAGTGTTTTACCAATGTTTTCCTCTAAGTATTTGATTGTTTCTGGTCTGACATCTAGGTCTTTGATCCATTTGGAGTTGATTTTTGTTTCTGGTGAGATAAAGTGGTTCAATTTCATTCTTCTGCATGTTTCAACCCAGTTTTCCCAGCACCATTTATTGAAGAGAGCCTCCTTTTTCCATTTAATCCTTTGGGCCCCCTTATCAAAGATTAGATGCCATAGGTGTTGGGATTTACTTCTGGGCTTTCAATTCTGTTCCACTGGTCTGTGTGCCTATTTTTGTTCCAGTACCATGCTGTTTTGATGATGATGGCTTTATAATATAGTTTAAGGTCTGGGAGTGTGATGCCTCCATTTCTGTTTCTTTTCCTTAGGATGGTTTTGGCAATTCTAGGTGTTTTCAGGTTCCAGATAAATGATTGTAGTGTTTGTTCTATTCTCTTAAAGAAGCTTGGTGGAACTTTGACGGGTATTGCATTAAATTTGTATATGGCTCTGGGGAGAATGTTCATTTTGATGATATTTATTCTTCCAATCCATGAGCATGGGATATCTTTCCATTTCTTGGTATCAGTTTCTATCTCCTTGAGTAGCGACTCATAGTTTTCAGCATACAAGTCTTTCACTTCTTTGGTCAACTTTATTCCTAAGTATTTGATTGATTTTGCTGAAACAGTAAATGGGAGTGATTTCTGGATGTCTTCTTCTTCAGATTTAGTGTTTGCATAAAGAAATGCCACTGATTTTTGTACATTGATTTTGTAGCCTGATACCTTGCTATATTGCCTAACAACTTCCAGTAATTTTCTACTGGATTCTTTAGGTCTTTCTATGTATACTATCATATCATCTGCAAATAGTGAGAGCTTGACTTCTTCCCTTCCAATCTGTATCCCTTTGATTTCTTTCTCTTGCCTGATTGCTATGGCAAGAACTTCCAATACTATGTTGAAGAGTAACGGTGACAGTGGGCAGCCCTGTCTAGTCCCTGATCTGAGGGGGAATGCTTTCAGCTTCTCTCCATTGAGTATGATATTGGCTGTAGGTTTGCTATATATATAGACTACACTATCTTGAGGAATTTCCCATCTATTCCCATTTTTTGTAGAGTTTTGAGCATGAATGGGTGTTGGATTTTGTCAAAGGCTTTCTCTGCATCTGTTGAGATAATCATGTGGTTTTTGGCTTTGCTTTTATTGATGTGATGAATGACATTGATTGATTTACGGATGTTGAACCAGCCTTGCATTCCTGGGATGAATCCCACTTGGTCATGATGAACAATCTTTTTGATGTGTTGCTGTATCCGGTTGGCCAAGATCTTGTTTAATATTTTGGCATCTATGTTCATCAGAGATATTGGTCTGTAGTTTTCCTTTTATGTTCTGTCCCTATCAGCTTTTGGTATCAGGGTGATGTTGGCTTCATAAAAGGTGGCAGGGAGTATTCCTGTTTCTTCAATCTTATGGAATAGCTTAAGAAGTATGGGTATTAACTGTTTCCTGAAAGTTTTGTAGAATTCGTTTGTGAAGCCATCTGGTCCAGGACTTTTGTTGTTGGGGAGATTCTTAATAACGGTTTCAATTTCTTTGTCTGTGATTGGTGCATTTAGATTTTGTAGTTCTTCTTGGTTCAGTTTTGGAAGTGCATAGGTTTCTAGGAATTGTTCCATTTCTTCCAGATTCTCTAGCTTGGTGGCATATAGTTCTTTATAGAAGTTTCGCAGAATTCTCTGGATTTCTGTGGTGTCAGTTGTGATATCTCCTGTATCGTTTACAATTCTATTAATTTGAGTCTTCTCTCTTTTTTGTTTGGTGAGTCTGGCTAGGGGTTTGTCAATTTTGTTTCATCTTTCAAAGAACCAACATTTGGCTTCATTGATCTTTTGTATGGTTCTTTTATTTTCGATGTTGTTTATTTCTGCTCTAACTTTAGTGATTTCTGTCCTTCTGGTTGCCTTAGGGTTCCTTTGTTCCTCTTCCTCTAAGTCCTTGAGGTGTGTAGTAAGTTCGTTCATTTGGGCTTCTTCTTGGTGTTTAATATGTGATTGTATAGCTATAAGTTTCCCTCTCAGTACTGCTTTAGCTGTGTCCCAAATATTTTGATAGGTTGTGTCTTCATTTTGATTAGTTTCCAGGAACATTTGAATTTCCTGTTTGAGTGAGTGTCTGACCCAGTGGTTCTTAAGGAGCATGTTGTTTAGTTTCCAAATTCTATGTCTTTTAATAATTTTCCGTTTGTTGTTAAAAGTTAGTTTTATTCCACTGTGGTCTGAGAAGATACTTGGGATGATTTCAATGCTCTTGAATTTATTGATGCTGTCTTTGTGGCCTAACATGTGGTCTATCCTTGAGTATGTGTTGTGTGGATTTGAAAAGAAGGTGTATTCCAGTTTTTTGGGGTGGAGGAGTCTGAAAATGTCCAAGAGGTCTAGTCTGTCAATCTCTTCATTCAATTCTCTTGTATCTTTATTGGTTCTCTGCTTTGTTGATCTGTCTAAGTGTGAGAGTGGGGTATTGAAGTCTCCCACTATTATTGTATTACTATTGATGTATTTTTGAAATTCTTTCAATAGGTGTTTAATGTATTTAGATGGTCCCTCGTTGGGTGCATAGATGTTAATAATTGTTAAGTCTTCTTGGCTGATTGATCCTCTAATCATTATGTAATTTCCTTGCCTATCTTTTATTACTTTATTCAATTTAAAATCTATCGTGTCTGAGATGAGAATGGCTGTTCCTGCCCTTTTTTGTGGACCGTTAGCCTGTATGATAGTTTTCCATCCTTTCACTTTAAGTCTGTGTTTATCTTGTTGTGACAGATGTGATTCTTGCAAGCAGCATATGGTTGGGTTATGTTTTCTGATCCATCCCCCCACCCTGTGCCTTTTGATGGGTGAGTTTAAGCCATTGACATTTATTGATATTATGGATTTAATGTATTGTAGTGCCATTGTTCTAAAAAACAATTTGTTTACTCTGATATATTACAAGTATTATAGTGATGTTCTTGTTTATAAGAGGTCTTTTAGTACCTCTTTCAGGGCCGGCTTGGTGATAGTTGCCTCCTTTAACTGTTGTTTGTCTAAGAAGGTTTTGATCCCTCCATCTAGCTTGAATGAAAGTCTAGCAGGATACATAATCCTTGGTTGAAACCCTTTTTCATTCAGGGCTCGATAGATATCTTGCCACTCCCTTCTGGCTTTTAGAGTTTGAGTTGAAAAATCTGCAGAAAGTCTTATGGGTTTTCCCCTGTATGTGACTTTTTGTTTCTCTCTTGCAGCCTTTAGGATCCTTTCTTTATCCTTACTTCTTCTCATTGTGACTATGATGTGTCTTGGTGTTTTCAGGTCTGGGTTGATTCTGTTTGGTACTCTCTGGGCCTCTTGCACCTTGATATCCTTTCTGTTATTCAGGTCTGGGAAATTTTCTTGTATTATTTCCTCTAGGATGTTTGCTTCCCCTTCCTCTCTTTCTTCCTCTGGCAGGCCAATTATACGAATGTTACTTCTTTTGATATCATCCCATATGTCTCTGTTGTTGTTTTCAGTGTCTCTCAATCTCTTTTTAAGCTCTTTCACCTCTTTCTTAGTTTTCTCTAACTCATCCTCTGTCTGACTAATTCTGTTTTCTGCTTCTGTTAGTCTGCTTTCCCTTGCCTCAGCTTCTTTCTTCATTACAGCTATTTCAGCTTTCAGTTCTCTAATTGTCTCAAGATAATCAGTATTTTCCTTGGGGGTCTCAACTGTTGTTTCCCTAATACTGCCATTTCTTTCCTCCAATGTTGTTTTCATTTCTGTGATTAATAAGTTTATTATTGCCTGCATACTTTTCTTATCTATGGTTACTTCTGACTGATTTGTGGTTTCTTCTGGGCTCTTGTCTTCATTCATTGGGGTAGCAGTTTTATTTGTTTTTAATCTACCCATTTTTTTTTTTAATTTATGTGTTTCTCTCTTTTTTTTTTTTTAATGCTCTGTTGTTCCTCAGTTGTTGTGTTTTGAGCACAAGTAACACTGTACTAAATACCTTTATGACAATTGCACTCACCAACCTCCGGAATAACAGTAGCAACTGAAGTAAGTATTGAAGGAGTTTAATCGTTACCAGTTAGCCAAACAATTTCTCCAGTCCGTGAAAAAATAGTAACCAAATCCCAGTGAAGAAAGAGAAAAGGAAGAGAGGATAGCAAGAATAGACAGTTATGCAAATCTACTATCCAGTGTATATTCTAAGGGTAACAAGAGTGTAAAGGGAACTAGAGCAGAGATACACACGTAGAGAGTCCACTCTGGGTCAGATTTCTTCCCCAAAGTAATTCACAAATTCAGATAGGCAAAGAAGAAAGAAGTGTATGACAAGATTAAAAAAAAAAAAAAGAGAGAGATAGAGAGAGATAAGAGAGAGAAAAGGGAGAAGATAAGAAGAAGAGTTGTAATTAAAGAGCAGTGCGAGGAACTTCCCAAATGTGTATCAGTGAATTAAAAAAAAAAAAAGAAAGAAAAAAAAGACCCTGTTTGGTGGTATGGGGTATCCTGCTAGTAGCTGGTCCCAGGCACTGCTTATGGGGGGGGGGGGCGGCGGGAAGGATGTATGCTTGAAAATTAAAAGGAAGAAAAAAGAATTTTTTCCCCCTACTCTAATTCTTAACCCAAATTAAGTTATAGACGCATCCTTGGTATGACCATTATGGCCCCTTATTGGCTGGCCTGCTAAAGGCAGAAAATCCTATTGTTTACACGAGATGTGTCCGGAGCTCAAAGGCTGGCCGCTTCTCCGGACGCCATCTTCCGGGAAACCCCGCCCTCCAGACTTTTTTAAAGGATTTCTCAAAAATGAAAACTAGCTCCAAGTCCTTTGATCCAATGAGAGCTATACTCAAGAAGTCTTTGGATCCACCCTCAGGGTCGCGGTGGACCCTCGCGACTCCCAAGAGGCAGCCCCCGAGCTAAAGTGCTCTCTCTGGGTCCTCTGCCCGCCGGGCTCTGCAACCGGCGGAGGAGCCGCCTTCCCGGGCGGGCGGAGGACAATGCCCGGCGCACTCGCCTTGCCTGGCGCCGCCTGGGAATTCTGGAGCCCCGCTAGTCCGTGTCACCTTTGCTCTAATTGTTAACCTAAATTAAACTGTAATCACTTCTTTCGTGCCCCCCCCCCCCCTTATTGACTGGCTTGCTAAAGGCAGAAAATCCTACCGTTGCCGACGATGCTATCAGAGCACTCGCTGTCAGCGATTTCTCAGGCCGCCGCCATCTTACCTCCCTCCATTGAAAGCTTTTCTATCCTTTATCCTTCTAGGATCCTAGGATGGACCTAGGATCATTATAGGTGGTGGAAGGTCTGGCTTCTGTAACTGCTTCTCTGCTGAACATGGTTGCTGGCAGGTTGATCCATACTCCCAACCTGTCTCTCTCTCTTTCCCTAGTGGGGCAGGCATCTGGGGAGGCAATGTTCCAGGACATATTGGTGGGATTATCTTCCCAAGGAAGTCAGGCTGTCATCATGGTAGCATCTAGAACCTGGTGGCTGAAAAAGAGTTAAGATATAAAGGAGATCAAATTGTTGACTAATTATGAACCTAAAGGCAAGAATATTGCAAATGAGGATTTGGAGGTCTCAGTTTTGAAAAAACAACCCAAAAACTAGTAGGCTCATTTTAATTATATTCCAAGGGGCCCAAACTGGTAATCAGATTGAATTTTAACAGTGGGTTCAAATTGTTAATGCATCTCTAATAATGACCTATTCTCTGAAATACTAAATAATCTATAAGCTTAAACCAGGAAAAACAGAAGCAATGGGTGGCATCACTTCATAAGATACAGGTATATGTAAATAGCATTAAGTGATATAAATTATGGTAAGGTCTTGTATGCTACAGAATATCCTAACAATGGGATTTTTAAAGTTAATCCAATTGCCAAATAACTTGGTTATAGCAATAACTATTGCCTTCTGAAAACCTAGGACAGCAGGAAACTTCCCCATTTTCTGCAAAACCCATATTTCTCCCAGTACTGGAACCTCTGTGGTGGGGCTCACTTTTCTGAATGCTTCTTTCAGTTCATATCAATGGATACTGCATCTGCTGATCCCAACCTATTCAATGCAACCAGTACCACTTTGGCATGTTTTACTTAGGACTGTGTCCAGAGATGTCAAGCCGGGAATATCAACCCTCTAGCTTCATAACTCTGGTGAGACCTTTCCTAGGTCATAGGAAAATTGTATTTGAGGTATTCCACTTTTTTTTAACAAAAACTCAGAATATAGATATAGACCAGGACCCATGAGACAGAGATATGTATCCACATATGTATCCACAAGTTAGGGGAAAAGATATACATTAAAGCAATAGTGCATACTAGTTTGCCGTGAGTCAATAACTGCAGCAAGCAAGTAGAAAGACCTAAAAAGATACCATAAAGTACCTAATGAAATAGTTTCTATTTATACCTAGATACCCTCCTCATCTACTTCCTTTAGTCACTTCAAACCTAAACTTGTCAGACAAAGTAAGGACTATAAAAGCTGATAAGGGCAAGAGACTGGCATACTTTAATGATGACTCTTTTGGTCACTACTAGGCCACCCCATCACCTAGGGCTCTAGTCAGAGTCCTGGGATTCCCACAGAGGCATGATCCCTCTAGCCACTATCACTGGTTACTTCCATCAGAAACAGCAGAATGGACTCCTCTGTGGGCCTCTACAGGACCTTGCCCTCAGTGTAGATCAACAAGGGTAGGGAATGTTTCATTCTCTGAAGGGAGGTTGGACAACATACTCTACCTACTAACAGAGAAAGATGGGTCTTGAAATAAGTTGCAGCCAGGAATGTTCCTAAGCATGGCCACAGAATGTGAGCTCTGACCTACAGGGATGCCGAGGTTACATAGGTTCCTGTGCTGAATATAAGCCCCAGATGAAATCAGTGGGATTTACATTTAACAGTATTTATATACTTTTCCCATATTTTTGAGATACTTTCTTCCCTGATGCAGGTTTCTATCCCTTTTTCCAATTATGACACCATTTCTGCATACAATACCTTGGGTCCACCTGCATTCTAGCTGTCATACTCAGGCAAAACTAGTAAAGTCATGGGCACCTTTTATTTCTTCTAATAAGCATAATATCCCTTACCTGTGAGGGAAGACACCAACCCAGATGACCTGCTTTATCTCCTCTTGATCAATGGTGCATATCTTATTTATTTATTTATTTATTTATTTATTTATTATTTTTTATAGCCCTCCATTGCTACCTTCTGTAGAAAACCTGGCAATTGTATCTATATTGGATAGTGTTTGGATGTTGTTGATACTTCAGCACAGTTTTTAACTTTACATGTTAACTTGACTTGGTCATAGATATTTGACCAGACATTATTCTTGGTGCTTCTGTAAGTCTTCTTTTTCTTTTTTGTTTTTAAATAGCAAAGTAGGATATAATGAAAATGTACCAATAGATGTAATTATGGACATGGCATTATAACTAAAGGACCACTCCACAAAGAAGTCATAGTAACTATTAATTTGTTTTTATATTTTTAAGAGAAGATGTATACTTAAATAAGGAAACAGTATCAAGCAGTTTGTCTTCCCTGTATAGGTGGACGTTATCTAAATCACTTGGAGGTCTGACTAAGAGAAAGATTGACCTTCTCACATGTAAGAGAGAAATCTTCTTCTATGATGCTTTTAAATTGGGATATCAACTTTTTTCTTGCCTTTGGATTTGAGTGGAAGAATCAAATTTCCTTGTTCTGGACTCTTCACTATCAACTATTCCAGGTCTCAGCCTTATGACTCAGAGAAGCAATAATCTATCACCCTCCTGGTCGTCCAGTTTTCCAATTCACCCTGAAGAAGGGTATATACTAGCTTTCAAAATTATGTGAGCCAACTTCCTTACAATCTCTCACTTTATATACACCTGCCATTTCTATTTCTTTTTAGATTCCTTACTAATTCACCTTGTTTCTCTGCACAGCAGTGAGCTCTGGACTGAGAGCTGGGGATGGGCAAGTGTAGTTAATAGAGAGGCATAGTTCACAGAGAGGTTATTCTCCCAGATCCTGTGATCCTGTCTGGTGCCTGGTTACTAAATCCTGTCTTGTGTTTCCAGTTTGGCAGAATCAGAATGTCTGGTACTCAAGCATGGTTTAACCCAGCCCAGATCCTATTCTGATCATACCTATGTGAGTTGATTTTCTAGACCACTAGGGAATCTGGAGATTCTGACAAAAGAGAATCTTTGCCTAGTGGATTTGGAAGATAGCATATAAAGATAAAATCAACAGAAAACTAAGCCTTAAAAGAAAGCCAGTATAGTATAATGGCATAACAAAACACCCAAACTGATTATCTGAAATATATTAAGTTACACTACTTTGCTTATAAAATTTATTTTATTTTGATTTATTTATTAATAAAAGAGAGAAATTGAGAGGGGATAGAGAGATAGGAAGGTAGAGAGGGAAATGGTAGATAGATAGATGATAGATAGATAGATAGATAGATAGATAGATAGATAGATAGCGACCTGCAATACTGTTTCACAACTTGTGAAGCTTTCCCCATGTGGGGGAAACTAAAAGAAGGACCTGACCAAATTGTAAGTAGGGCACCAAAGTAAAAACCCTTTGGTGAGGAGTAAACATGCAGCTTCCTGGGACAGTGGGGGGTGGGAGTGGGTAGGAGGGATGGGTCACAGTCTTTTGGTGGTGGGAATGGTGTTTATGTACAATCCTAGTAAAATTTAGTCATATAAATCACTAGTTAATTAATACAAGAGGGGGAAAATTAATTGTATATCTCGAAGTTTTTCAAAACACAAACTGAATCTTTTCAATATATAGGCTGTGTAATTGATATGCAGACTCTCTCAAAAGCCTAGACCAAGTAAATCAGAAGCAACCAATAGCACAGCTATATATAAGATACTGGGTACTGTACAGCAAACCATAACAAAAGGACTTTTCAAAGTTAACCCAATTACCAGATAATGTGATGATAACATTAACTATCGATTGTCTTTTTGAACCCTAAGACAGCAGGAACCTCACATCTCCACTATAGAGCTTCTACTTCCCCCAGTCCTGGAACCCTTGGATAGGGCCCACTTTCCCGTATGCCTCTCCCAATCCATATCGAATAATATGGCATCCGCCGATCACAACCTAACCAACACAACGATTGCCACCTCAACATGCTTCACTTCAGACTGTGTCCAGAGACTTCACGTGTGGAATGACAACCCTTCAGCTTCACTACTCGGGTGAGACCTTTACTTTCATAGTATACTCTAATTCCATCTCAGGTGGTTCACTTTCTAACAAAGTCCCAAAACCTAGATATACACCAGTTTCTGTGAGAGAGAGCATATGTATCCACAAACTACTGCAAAATATATACCTAAAAGCAGAAGTACACTAGAGTTTGTAGTGAGTACCCCCCTAACACTTCCTCTCCACTATTCCAAGCTTTGGGTCCATGATTGCTCAACAATTTGTTTGGCTTCGTATGTTAACTCTCTTTTCAGTCACCAGGTTCCAGATGTCATCATGATACCGGCCAGGCTTCCCTAGACTGAAGACCCCACCAATGTGTCCTGGAGCTCTGCTTCCCCAGAAACCCACCCTACTACGGAAAGATAGAGGCAGACTGGGAGTATGGACCTACCAGTCAATGCCCATGTTCAGCGGGGAAGCAATTACAGAAGCCAGACCTTCTACTTTCTGCAACCCACAATGACCCTGGGTCCATGCTCCCAGAGGGATAGAGAATGGGAAAGCTGTCAGGGGAGGGGGTGGGATATGGAGACTGGGTGGTGGGATTTGTGTGGAATTGTACCCCTCCTACCCTATGGTTTTGTTAATTAATCCTTTCTTAAATAAAAAATAAAAAAAAATTTTTTAAAAAGACATTCATGCCTGAGACTCAGTACTCCCAAGCTTAATCTCCAGCACCACCATAAGCCAGAGGTGAACAGTGCTCTGGTATCTCTTTCTCCCTGTATCTCTCTCATTATTGTCTGCTTAGCAACTGTCATGTATACAACTCAGTATTCTTAGTCACCATACTGTATATTACATCCCCAGAACTTACTCCTCTTATATACAACCACAATGTGATAATTATCTCACAATATATGCAAATATTGGATCATTGTATTGGATACCTTAAACTTCACTGTGTTGTATGTAGCTACATTCCAATAAATCTGGATAAAAAAGTAAAAGTGAAAAAACATTTAAATCATTGATAAAAATGAAATGCAGGGAGTTGGGCGGTAGTGCAGCGGGTTAAGTGCACATGGCACGAAGCACAAGGACTGGCGTAAGGATCCCGGTTCAAGCCCCCGGCTCCCCACCTGTAGGGGAGTTGCTTCACAAGAGGTGAAGTAGGTCTACATGTGTTTATCTTTCTCTCCCTCTCTTTATCTTCCCCTCCTCTCTCCATTTCTCTCTGTCCTAGCTAACAACGACGACATCAATAACAACAACAATAATAACTACAACAATTAAAAATAAACAAGGGCAACAAAAGGGAAAATAAATATAATTTAAAAAATGAAATACAAAGCAAAGTAAAAATAAGTGTTATTTAAGCCAATAACCTCTGCATCACTTGAAAGCTAGTTAGAAACTGCTGTATATACACAATAGAATACTACATAGCTATTAAGAATGACAAAACCACTTTCTTCACCTCATCTTGGTTGGAGCTTGAGGTTGTAATGTTAAGCAAGATAAGCCAGAAAGAGAAGAATGGGTATGGGATGATATCACTTATGGACAGAAGTTGAGAAATAAGAACAGAAAGGGGAAACACAAAGTAGAACTTGGCCTGGGTTTGCTGTATTTCACCAAAGCAAAGGACTCTGGAGAGGGTGTCTTTTAGGTCTTGGTCCATGACTGTGGGATGAGAGTGTTTCACAGAAAATTGAGAAATTTTACATACGTATCCACAACTACATTTCTTGTAAACCATTAATCCCTCAATAAATATATACAGGTTTTAGCCCCTTATCTGAGTGTGACATGTAAAAATCTCCCATTAAATAGAAAGATTCTCTGCTTTGGAGGTGGTTATTTTTGACGTGCAGAAAAAAAAAAGAAATATATAACTTTATTCCTACCCTAGACTTGCTGAATCAAATTTTCATTTACACAAGAATTACTGGTGATCTATTTATTTAAAAATATTTATTTTTTTGAGTGAGAAATAGAGTAAAGAAAAAGAAAGACTGGAGAAATGCTCAGCTCAGATCTGTCACATGCGGTACTGAGGATTAAGCCCAGGGGTTTCATACTTGTTAGTCCTTTGCTCTCTATGCCTGAGTTACCTCCCTGACCCTCAAATGATATATTTACATGTTAACATTTGATAAACTCTGATATGGAGGACTTATTTAGAGCAATTATTTTATCTTTATTTTCAGATAGATGGTGAGCTAGAGAAGCATGAAAGACAGAGACAGAGAGAGACAAGGAGAGCCAATGAAGCTTCCTTCAATGCAGTAGAGGCTGGACTTGAACCTGGGTCATACACATGGCAAATCAGAGGACTATCCAAGTGAGCTATAGGGTTGTTGGAAAAGTTGTGACACATTTTTACATAGAAAACCAGAAAAACTATATCATGACTTTCTTGATAACCCAATATTTTACCAGCCTGGTCTTATTAAGAAACTAGAGCACTCTTGACCTAGAGACTCCAGTGTGACTTTGGCCATGACTCTAAGGATTTCCTGTCTTATAACTCATGCTAAGATAATCTGCCTACCCACAGATAGATTTTTTATAAGGTACATATTAACTAATATTGTCACATACATGTACTAAGTGGCTTCTCTGCACCCAGATCTGTGCTAAACACTTCAAGGTAAAGAGCTGAATAAGACAATCTAGGAACTTAGCGTTTAGCATAAAGAGAAAATATGTAGGTATAGATCAATGGGGTTTACAGTTAATGGTATTTATATACTTTTCCTATATTTGGGGAGCTTCTCTCCACCCTTATCCGGCTTTCTAGTCCTATCCTCGACTCTGACACTATCTTCCAGCCCACTTGCATTTTAGCCACTGGACTCAGGCAAAAATCAGTAAAATCATGAGCCTTTTGGAATATATCTAAAATAGACTTCCTTCCTTCTTCCAACATGAGGACCCCAAATCTCATCTGCCGTACTTTTACCTTATTAAACAATTTGATTATTAAACAATTTGTTCTGCTTTAGCTCTTAATGCTTTTCAGCCGCCAAGTTGTAGATGATACCATGATGCCAACCTGACTTCCCTGGGCACATGACCTTACCAATGTGTCCCGAAGCCCCATCTGTCCAGAGACCTACCCTACTAGGGAAAGATAGAAATAGGCTGGGGGTATATATCAACCTGTCAATGCCCATGTCCAGTGGAGAAGCAATTACAGAAAACAGACCATCCACCTTCTGCACTCCCTAAAGATCTTTGGTCCATACTCCCAGAGGGATAAAGAATAGGGAAACTTCCAATGGAAGGGGGGGGGATTATGAAACTCTGGTGGTGGAAACTGTATGAAATTGTATCCTCCTTACACCACAATCTTGTCAATCATTATTAAGTCATTAATAAATATATATAAAAATATATAAATGCTTTGTAAATGCAGAAGTCTACCTAAATGTTAGCTATTATTAGTATTAATGGAGATAATAATACTTGCCCTACTTATGCAGCATGCTTATTATTAATCTCAAGTGAGATAGAGCATGCCAAAGTCATCTGTAAATCTCAAAAGTACTGACGTAAGAACTTATTATTAGTAGCATTATTGCTATCACTGAATGAATGATAATTAAATCCAACAGGGGAAAACCTGGATTTAATTACATTTACTCAGCCCATAGAGTATCCTGGAGTTCAAATACCAAAGCTGGGACTTTGAGGTGAATGCTCAAAAGGATTCTCGTTGGTTTTCTCATTCTGTAGGGGAGGTACACTGCAAACCAAGATCTGTTAATACTTCTGCTATTTTAGACTATCTGATCCTAGAAGCAGGGATTTCTTTGCAGTTTACTGGCGACTCACTGAAATGCATCCACCTGTGAGGAGGAATGTTCTATCTGATGGGCAACCTGACAATAGCACTACTCTGTTGATTAGGATGTGGCCAGCTGAAAAAAAAATACAGAAGCTTTTGCTCAACAAGGTCTTCTAGCTGGACACATACACAAGGATGGTCTCCTATCTGTATCACTGTCAACCACATCCATGCCACTCTGTTGTAAACTTGAGTATTTGTGACAGGTGAAGGGACTTGGAAATCATCCAGTCTGATTCCCTTTCCCAGGTGAAATCA
The DNA here is from genome assembly GCF_950295315.1 of Erinaceus europaeus. NCBI lineage: Eukaryota > Metazoa > Chordata > Mammalia > Eulipotyphla > Erinaceidae > Erinaceus > Erinaceus europaeus. The sequence goes on along the minus strand of NC_080180.1, from coordinate 36,432,217 downwards.
CTGGTCTAATCACTGGTAGCCAGTGTGTGAGTGTCACTTACTACTAAACATGCTTTAAAAGTTGATGGGGAATTATCAGTTGTTTTGAGTCCTAGTCCTGTGTTCTTGGAGATGCTTTCTTTGCTCTCAGTCATTACTATAGAAACAGAGGTGGGTCTTGCAGCCACCTTGCTCTGAGTATGCCTTTGCTTTGCCTTCTTTGCTATGACCAACAAGGGGCAAGGGGGCAAGTCTCACGGTAGTTTTGCTGTGTCTCAGTTGTCTGCCCTCTGCTCTTTGATCCTAGAAGTGGGGATGCAGTCCCCACTCCCCTTTCTGACTGGCTATAGTTCTTTTGGCACAGCCTTATTGCATATTTTAAATATAGAAAGAGCAATATTACCATTTTCCTCTGCTCCAGAGGAGGCAGATTGTTTTTCTGTTTGTTTGCTTCATTATCTATCCTTTTAAAATTAATTAGTAATTTAATAATGATCAATAATACTGTGGAATAAGAGGGGCACAATTCCATATAATTCCCACAACCAGAGTTCCATATCCCATTCCTTATTTTGGAAACTTCCCTACTCTTTATTCATCTGGTAGTATGGATCAAATATATTTAGGGGGAGCAGAAAATGGGAGGTCTGTCTTCTGTAATTTCTTCTACACTGAACATGGGCATTGCCAGGTGGATCCATACCCCCCAGCCTGTTTCTATCTTTCCCTATTACAGTCTTATGTTGGTCTGCTTTGATTTTTTTTTCAGACATGGGTCATCTTCTCCCACCAGTTCATAAGACTTGGAGGCTCTGATGGTGTCAGAATCCAGTTTTGTCACGGGGTAACCCTTGTGATCTTGGGCAGGTGACATAATCACTTTGAACCTCTGTAAACTGATCATACCTACCTTACAGATGGCAAAAATTAAATAAGAAGTGGGGACTCAATGATTTGTTACAGTTACAGATAATTCTCTTCTGTTATGTGGTTTGGGAGGTGGAGTGTCTAGCACTTGATGAATACTGGACACTCCAGTATTACCTCCTCACCTTCCCATCCTATATTTATTCAAATGATTCTCACAACAAAAGTTGCTGGAGTGGCTAGAATTAGAGATTGTTATTCAGGGACCCATAAGGTCACTTTGTCTAGTGGTTCTTTCCCAGGAAGACTGGGCCAGTGTTCTCAAGGAATCTTATCCACCATTTTCTTTGATCTTTTGTTACTGCTTCTCAGCTTTCATTCTCTCATTGTCTAGGTCAAGACTGAAGAATGTTGGATGATATTTTCAGGAGAAAAATATTGTCTGATCATATGTGGAATATAGATAATAAAGCAAACTAGCTTGCCCCTAAAAGTAACCAAACCCTCTCTGTGAGAACTATGGTGGCTATCAGTGGACTATGGTAACTATGGTGAGTATCAGTGTACTGTGGTAACTATGGCGGCTATCAGTGGACTGTGGTGTACAGAAATTCGGTGGTGGGTGCAATGAGTACACAGAGTTGCATATGAATGTGAAACTATACCACCAAAATATATTGTTTTCTAAATCAATGCTGATAAAAAAATTAAAAAATAACTTAAAGGCTGTCTTACCTATGTGTGAAGCAATGTGTGCCAAAATAGTCAGTCTACCTGTTTAAAGATTCTACCTGGACCTTGGCTCATCTGTGGTCATACTTTGTCCTTCTTGAAACTCACATCTGGAAGTAGCTTCTTTGTGCATTGACTTTGCCCATCAGAACTAGATGCCTCCAGGGCAGGTATACTTTATATTGCTCCAAGCACTCTCCTCAACCATCTAGGGCATATTAAAATGAAATAATGAAATAATGGATGGCTTGACTTTGAATTTTTTATCTTTCTTTAGTTAAAAAGCCACATATCCCATTGCAGAAGGATTTGGAGTAGGGCACCAAAGTAAAAACCCTGGGGTGAGGGTGGATATTCAGCTACCTGGGGTAGGGATATGGATGGGATGGGACACAGATTTTTGGTGGTGGGGGTGGTGTTTATGTACACTCCTATTAATTTGTAGTCATATAAATCACTATTTAATACGAGAGGGCAAAAATTGATTGTATATCTCAAGCATTTTAAAGCACAGACTGAATCTTTTTAATACATAGGCTGAGTCTTTGATATATTGACTCTCTTAAAAGCCTAGACCAGGTAAAACAGAAGCAACCAGTGGCACAGGTATGTACAAATACTGTCAAAGGGAATAAATTATGGTGATGTTGTGTATGATATAACAAATCCTAACAAAGGGATTTTTTAAAGTTAACCCAATTACCAAATATTCTGATTATAGCAATAGCTATCTATTGTCTTCTTAAACCTAAGATAGCAGGAACCTCCCACTTCTTCTATAGAGCCTATATTTCCCCCAGTCATGGAACCCCTAGGGTTGGGTGCACTTTCCTGCATGCTTCTCTCAATTCATATCAAACGATATTGCATCCACTGATCCCAACCTAATCAATGCAATGAGTGCCACCTCAGCATGCTTCATTTCAGAGTTTGTCCAGAGACTTCAGGCATGGAATGTCAACCCTTCACTCTCATCATTCAGGTGAGATCTTTCCTTTCATAGTATTCTCTAATTCCATTCCAGGTGATTCACTTCCTAGCAAAGTCCCAAAACCTACATATAGACCATGTTCCATGAGATAGAGCATATGTTCACATGTATCCATAAACTAGGGCAAAATATATACCTGAAAGCAAAAGTACACAATACTCTGGAGTGAGTCAGTATGAAGTTCATAATGAAATAATAACTAAATAGTATCTATCTGCCCTCAACTTGGATCAACAAGGGTAGAGAACGTACTGCCCTCTGAAGGGAGGATGGACAACATACTCTATGCTACACCTGAGGAAGATGGGTTGATATTGGAGCAGCCTGGAATGTTCCTACTCATGAACACACAGTGTAATCTCAGATCTACAGGGGTGCAGAGGTCACATTGGCTCCTAAGATGAATATGGCTCCAGATCACATCAAATTGATGGGGTTTACAGTCAACAGTATTTATACAATTTTCCCATATTAGGGAACTACTCTCTTCCCTGATCCAGCTTTCTGTTCCTTTTCCAGCTAAGACATCATCTGCCCAGACAATAACTTGGATCCACCTGCATGTCATATTTCAGGCTCAGGGAAAAAAAAACTAGTATAGCCACAGGCCATTTGGAATATAACTAAAATATGCCTACTAGCTATCTACAAAATAAAGTATAACCCAATTCATCACATGCACTATTCCAGACTTATTCATGATTAGTCAACAATTTGTTTGGCTTTGTATGTTAACTTTTTCAGCCACCAGGTTCAAGATGCTAGCATGATGCCAACCAGAGTTCCCTGGACAGACAACCCCACCAATGTCCTGGAACTCTGCTTCCCCAGAGCCCCACCCTACTATGGAAAACAGGCTGGGAGTATGGATTGACCTACTAATGCCCATGTTCAGCAGGGAAGCAATTACAGAAGCAAAATCTTCCACCTTCTGCATCCCACAATGACCTTGGGTCCACATTCCCAGAGGGTTAAAGAACAGGAAAGCTATCAGGGGAGGGGATGGGATACGGAGTTCTGGTGGTGAGAATTATGTGGAGTTGTACCCCTCTTATCCTATGGCTTTGTCAATATTTCCTTTTTACAAGTTAAAAAAATAGCTGAAAAAAATTCTTCAGAGCTCCATTCTTAAGACCTGACCTCCCTGGGTAGAGGACTTCACCAATGTCTACTGAAGCCCTGCTTCCCCAGAGCCCTGTCTCATTAGGGAAAAAGACAGGCTGAAAGTTATGGATCGACCTGCCAATGCCCATGTTCAGCAGGGAAGTAATTACAGAAGCCAGAACTTCCACCTCTGCATCCCACAATGATCTTGGGTTCATACTCCTAGAGGGACAAAGAATAAGAAAGCTATCAGGGGAGGGGATGGGATACGGAGTTCTGGTGGTGGGAATTGTGTACAGTTTTAACACTCTTATACTATGGTTTTTTTCAGTGTTTCCTTTTTATAATAATAATAATAATAATAATAATAATAATAATAATAATAATAATGTCTTGTTTTTTTACTAAGGGCCCAAACTATTAAATAGAGAAAAGATAGTTTCTTCGACAAGTGGTCATGGGAAAATTGAGTTGAAATATGAAGTAGAATGAAACTGGGGCCAGGCAGTAGTGCACCTGGTTAAGTGCACATACTATAATGAGCAAGGACCCAGGTTCAAGCCCCTGGTTACCACCTGCAGGGGAGAGCTTCATGAGTGGTAAATTAGGGCTGCAGGTATTTCTGCCTCTCTCTTTCTCTATCTTCCCTTCTCTCTATTTCTCTCTGATTTATCCAATAATATATATATGTATGTATATATATAATATTTATAAAAAGAATGAAGCTGAACCAGTACACTTGACCACACAAAAGTCAGGTCCACATGGATCAAGGACTTGGGTGTTAGAACAGAACCTATCAAATACTTAGAGGAAAACATTGGCAGAACTCTTTTCCATCTAAATTTTGTGGGCATCTTCAATTACACAAGTCCAATTTGCCAGGATGGCAAAACCAAAAATAAACCAATGAGATTATATGAAATTTAAAAGCTTTTTCTCAGCCAAAAGAAACCACCACCTAAATAAAGAGATTCCTTACAGAATGGGATATCTTTATATCTCACAAATCAGACAGAAGTCCAATAACCAAAAAATATAAAGAGCTCACCAAACTCAGAAAAAAAAAATGACCCCATTCAAAATTGGGGAGAGGATATGAACAGAATATTTACTAAAGAAGAAAACCAAAAGGCCAAGAAATGTATGAAAACATGCTCCATCTCACTGATTGTCAGAGAAATGAAAATAAAGACAACAATGACATATCACTTCACGCCTATGAGGATGTCATACATCAGAAAGAATGCAATGACAAATGCTGAAGAGATTGTGGCAACAAAGGAGCCCTCCTGCACTACTGATGGGAATGACAATTGGTCCAACCCCTATAGAGAGCAGTCTGGAGAACTCTTCGTAAGGCTATAAATGGACCTACCTCATGACCTGGCAATTCCTTTCCTTATCCTGAGGAGTCAAAAATACACATCCAAGAAGATTTATGTTTACCTATGTTCATAACAGCGTAATTTGTAATAGCTCAAACCTGGAGGCAACCCCCAAACAGGTGAGTGATTGAGAAGTTGTGTTATCTATACACAGTGGAATACTACTCAGCCATGAAAATGAATTCACCTTCTTTACTTCATCTTGGATGGAGCTTGAAAGGAATCTTGGTAGGTGAGATAAACCAGAAAGGGAAGGATGAATATAGACATGGGCAGAAATAGAAAAATAAGAACAGAAAAGGAACACAAAGCAGAACTTGGACTGTGTTTGGTCTTTTTCACCAAAGTAAAGGACCCTGGGGGCGCAGGACAAGGGCTTTCAGGTCCTGGTGCATGATGGTGAAGAAGGATCTAGACTGGGGGTTAGAATGTCTAACAGAAAACTGATAAATTTTACACATGTACCAACAACTGTAATCCATTAATCCCCTCACCCCCAGTAAAAATATTGAAAAGAAATGCCTCATTAGCCTAATTATGGGCATAGATGAGTTTGGGTTTCCAGAATTGTGCAGGAGAAAAATTCTTCTTATAACAGAAGGAAATATGCTTCGCTGTGGAATTGAAGGTATTGAGGAAGATAAGGAGTGAGTCAGGAAGACAACTCAGCAAATAGATAGAACATGATGGTAAAAATTTTTGTCCTGGATGTGATGGTCTCTATCACCAAAGAGCCATCGAAGTCTGATATGAATGACTCTCCTATAGGAACAGATGAAAGGGTGGGATAGCGTGAGGGTGGAAAGGAAGGAGCTTCCCAGGACTGTTCAGTTCTTGCATTTTATGGATACCTGGAGCTGGGGGCTGAGCTGTGGAGAAGAATATAGACAGGAAACAGGCTCCACATTTCTCTAGACCTTTGGAACTGAGGTTAGATGTCATGTGTGTATGTCTGTGTCTCAGTAAATTTAGAATGTAATGTGCAGAAAGTTCATGATGATCCTTGTATTATATTTACATTGAATTGGCACAAAATCATGAGTCTTTACTTTTATTGATGTTTTCTTTTACAAGACTGTTTAAGTTTTGTGGATACAGTTTTATATTTTCAAGATTTGTGTTATCATACCTTGCCCACCACTGTAGCACTCATCTTCCTCCAATACAGATCACTGGAGCCCCGCATTTCTTTGAAGTCTCTCTCCACTCTTCCTTTCATGAGCTTGATCTTCTGTTATTGACTATGCATTGATGTATGTTTGAATTTGTCAGTTCCCTTGCTCTGTTCCTTTAGCTCTCCCCTGTGAGTGAAGTAAATTGGTATTTGCCTTTCTCCTCCTGCCTTAACTTTCTTAGGCCCAGCAGCACCACCCCTTTTATAATAAAGGTCAACATTTAATATTTTCTTAGAGGTGAGTACTATTCCACTGTACAAATATACTACAACTTCCTTATCCACTCATCTGTCACTGGACTCTTGTTTCCAAATCTTGGCTATTGTAAGTAGAACTGCAATGAATGTAGGTATACATCAATCTTGTGGGATTAGTGATTTTGTGTTATCTGACTAGATACCTAGGAGTAGAATTACTGGATTACATGGCAGAGCCATTTTTAATTTCCTGAGAAATCTCCCTACAGTTTTTAAAAGAGACTTACAGTATATTGCTATTTAAAGTATATAAAGTTTCCCTCCTCACTAACATGTGTTGTTTCTTGTCCTTTTGATGTGGGCATTCTCACAAGTATGAGGTGATTCTCAGCTTTGACTGAGTTTGTGTTTCCCTGATAATAAGTAATGAATTTTTTATTTGTTTATTGGCTATATGTATGTCTTTTTTGGTGACATGTCTGTTCCGTTCTTCTCTCTAATTTCTTTCTTTCTTTCTCTCTTTTATTACCACCACATTTAGCTGGACCTCAGTTCCTATATAACTTCACAAGAAATGGTGGTCATTTTTCTAAATAAAGGGTGGGGAAAATAAAAATAAATAAATAAAGGGTGGGAGACACACACACAGAAAGAGAAAGATAGATAGATAGATAGATAGATAGAGAGAGAGAGAGAGAGAGAGAGAGAGAGAGAGAGAGAGAGAAAAGTAGAGAGACAATGAGAGGAAAAGAGAACTTCACCACTTGTGAAACAGGTGAGGTCAAGGGGCTTCCTGGTGAGCTATCACCTGACCCCTCTTCATTTTCTGAAATGGACTTTATTTATTGAGTGGCTATATTTTAATGGTGGTGGAAGGGCCTTGTACTTGATACATATATGGAAGAAAGGAACACTGACAGCACAATAATTTTCCCCCAGTTATAAAATGGTGCCAATGCTCAAAATAGGACACACTAGGTGAGCTATCTTCTAATCCCAGAGGAAATGCTGCTTACATGTTTTTAGGGGTACAATCTCACATCACCTTAAAATAGGTGTTCACATACCTCATACACTATCAGGTTGTCATCTCTCTCCATCATAGAGCACCACCATTTGTCTTTTTGTTTTTCGGCTTTGTGACTTCTTTTTATTTTAAACAAATGGTGTTAGGAATACAGGGCAATTATACGCAGTTGAGTGAAACTGGATCATTATTTCACATTGTGAATCAAAATTAATTCAGAATGGGTCAAAGACCTGGATGTTAAACCTAAAACTACCAAATATATTGAGGAAAACATACATGGACCTCACATGATACTGGCTTCAGAGATGTATTTGAAGCTTAACCTCAGAATCATGGACTTAAAATGACATCCTACTAGAATACTGTAATTCTTTTAAAAAGAAATGATAAAATTAAGGGGAGACAATGTTGACACAAGAAAGTCACTTTGGGACACCCCATTGTGAAGTCTGTGCAAGCTTCTATTATACCCATTTAGTTGACTTTGGGCATTTGGGCCACTGTGATACTCCCTCCCCCTGCCTCAGTGCTTATGGTGGGGGTTGGAGGGGGGCTGGAGGGCAACCACAACTAGTGAGTTGTGGCTCAGAGAGAATATAATTTTTGCTTGTATTATAGGTAGCTACTACTTGCTCTGAACACTTGTGCTTCCTCTTTCATTGAGAGCTGTGGAGGGAGGCTGGCAATCAACCTGGCAATTCAGGAAAAACTTCACTAGAGTATAAAGTTCATGATTTCCTTACCTGCATGATTAGAGGAGATGGCCAATCAAGTTCATGTGCATATTTTGAGAATGAACAGATGAAAATTTCTGAGTAGTTTACCAAATTATTCTTTTTAAAGAATACCTCAGCAATTCTTCCCTGCTTTGCAGCTGTGCAGCTGGCAATAATTACTGCAGGGATGCAAGATTGTAAGGGATGGATCATTTTTTTTTCAATCTGTCTTATCCACAGCTGTTCATATATTTAGTTTCTTCTATTGTTCTTCTTCCTGAACTTAAGCAGAAGAAGAGTTTCTTGAACCATAATGTAAGGTAAACTAAAATTAACAGCAGAGATTTTAAATTTAAAAAGTGACCTTAAAAAGTCTTGGTTCCTCAGAGATATTAAAATTGCAATAATAGATTACTTAGGAAAGAACTAATGTTGAGAACACTACATATGAGCTTACAATAACACTGTTCTCAAGGAGACTGCTATTGCACTAAATGTATTCAAAATAAAAATTATCAAAATTTGAAATGAGAAACATAAGAAGCTGGAAAAATACACATCTGTGGGAAGAAATGGTGACAAGCTTAAAGTTGAAACCACTAAGTTAGAACAAATAAAGGTACTTCAATGGATTAATAACTCTACTAGATATTATTTTTTATACTTAAGATAGGTCAAAATATGACTAAAATATATTACAAAGGTAATGAAAATGTAATTACTGGGGTCAGGTGGTGGCACACCTGGTCAAGTGCACATGTTATAATGCACAAGGATGCAGATTCAAGTCTCCAGTGCCCACCTGCAGGGGGAAAGCTTTGCAAGTGGTGAAGCAGAGCTGCATCTCTCTCTCTCTCTTTTTCTCTTCTTCTCTATCTCTCTCTTCCCTCTCAATTTATGACTGTCTTTATCCAACTAGTAAAGATTTAAAAAGAATCTCTTAAAAAAAACCTTTAAAAACAAAATTGTAAACACTGTGAGTGAGCAGTAAGACAGTGTATATGTCCCAGGGAAGGAGGCTACTCAGTTAGTCAACTACTATGGACAGCTTCATGCTAGTAATTCTGAATATATTGCATAAATTCATTATTATAGTACATGATGTTGGGAAATTGTGCAGATGTGGTTGAGTTACACAGGGCCCACAAACCACCCTATGCTAGTATGGCCAGTCCTTTTATCTACATACCAATCTTCTGCTTTGTCTTATAAATGACTAAAGGTCTCCCCACCACATTATCCCTTCAGGGTTTTGCTAATTCCACCAGCTAAAACTATAGAAACAGTTGCTAAGGATGCTTCCACCTTCACAGTGTGCTTTTTGCCTCTCTCTACCCCCTTTCCTAGCCATTTCCATTTATGACTTGCCACTTCTGGTGTTATCCCATAAAACCCACTTCTGTTCGCATTCTTTTCTCTCCCATATTCCAACCTGGAGAAGGGCTGGTATGCAGAGCAGGAGGCAGCCATTGTGGTTTGGCACCACTTGGCTCAACCTGCTGTGCTCACACCCAACTCTGGGGCATCTGCACATGAATAAAAATTTATATTACTCATATATAAGTCAACAAGTTGACTCAAAAATAAATTTTGTGCAAAGTTCTTGTTCTTTTGAACAGAAAGGTAATCATAAAAATAGTTCTTAAAGAATATCCTGGCAGGTGATGTTTTTTATTATTTAAACATTGTATTGATTCACTTATTTGATAGAAACAGAGACAAATTGAGAGGGAAGGAGCAGGTATAGAGGGAGACAGAAAGACAGGCACCTGCAAAACTGATTAACTGCTCATGAAGCTTCTTCTCTGAAAGTGGGACTGGGGGTCACAGGTCCTTGTGCATTGTAACATATGTGCTCAACCCAGTGCATCACTGCCAGATCCCTTGCAGTTTTATTATGTATTTAACTTGTAGGGAAATTCAGCAAACATAAAAGAAAAGTTGTCAGGCTTGATCAGAAAAATCCTAAAATGTATGGTCTGTGATATAAAGTTCAGAGTGAAGTGACAAATGAGGAGAAAATAAGTGAAACATATTAAAATTATATATTATTTGTAGGACAAGAGTTATTAAAAATTAATCTAACCTTAGGTTCATTATTATTAAACAATTTCTTCTTCTTTATATCTTAATGCTTTTCATCCACCAAGTTACAGTTGCTACAATGACACCAACCTGACTTCCCTGGGCAGACAACCTGACCAATGTGTCATGGAACTCCACCTCTCCAGAGCCCTGCCCCACTAAGGAAAGATAGAAACAAGCTGGGGATGTGGATAAACCTTTCAATATCCATACACAGCAGAGAAGCAATTACAGAAGCCAGACCTCCCACCTTCTGCTCTGTGGTCCAACCTCCCAAAGGGGTAAAGAATAGGGGAACTTTGGATGGAGGGGATGGGATATGGAAGTCTGGTGGTGGGAATTGTTTGGAATTGTACCCCTCTTGTCCTAAAATCTTGTCAATCATTATTAAATCAATAAAAATGTTGTTTAGTAATATAGGTAGAATTTACAAGTAAAGGAAAAGAGATACTATTTGTCAATGATATACAGAAAGATAGTCTTACTAGGAGTTAGGGAGAGGCAAAGCAATACTGAAACACTGAATTTCATCCAACAGGTTGGCATACTGAAAGACTTATGTAACTTATTAAAATGCCTTTTGCTCCTCTCAGCATAAAACAATGTCCATTCCTATCTTTTTAAATTTTATTTAATTTATGGTCTATTGTGTCAGATTGTTTCTACCTTATTTTGTCGTCCATTGGCTTGTATGCTAGTTTTCTATCCTTTCACTTTGAGTCTGTGTCTGTCTTGTTAAATTTGGTGGGATTCCTGCAGACAGTATATGGTTGGGTTGTGTTTTCTGATCCATCTTCCTACTCTGTGCCTCTTCATAGGTGAGTTCAGGCCGTTGACATTTATTGATATTATAGAATGAAGGTATTTTAATTCCATTATTCTAAAATTTTAGAGTTTTCTTAATTATGGCATGTTTATGATGATGTGATTGTTTATAAAAGATCTTTCAGAACTTCTTGCAGAGAAGTCTTGGTGATAATGCTCAGAGGATCAGACAAGAAAGAGGTATGAGTGATTATTAACATGTATGCACCAAATAAGAGGTCATCTAAATACAACAAACATCTACTTAAAGAACTACAGCAATATATTAACAACAACACAGAAAAAGAAAGGGATTTCAACAACCCTTGGATGTTAGACCAGAAACTGTCAAATACATAGAGGAAAATATTGGCAGTATTCTTTTCCATTTAAATTTTAAAGGTATCTTCAACAAAATGAATACAATTACAAAAAAATGCTGAGCAATAAAAACAAAAACTTGGATTGGGTATGGTATATTGCACCAAGTAAAGGACTCTGGGTTAGAGGTGGAGGGTTCAGGTCCTGGAACCTGATGAACATGACATGATGGCAGAGGAGGACCTAGATGGGGATTGAATTGTTATGTGGAAAACTGAGGAATGTGAACAGATGTAGATGGCATAATGGTTATGCAAAGTCTCTTACTCCTGAGATGCCAAAGTCTCAGGTTCATGGTGAATTCACCATTTTTATCCTATCTTAGATGGAGCTTGAAGATATCATGTTAAATGAGATAAGTCAGAAACAAAAGGATGAATATGCAATGATCTCACTCATAGGCAGAAGCTGAAAAACAAGATTAGAAGGGAAAACTCTAAGCAGAACTTGAATTGGAGCTGGTGTATTGCACCAAAGTAAAGGACTCTGGGGTAGGGGGGAGGGTTCAGATCCTGAAATATGAGGGCAGAGAAGGACCTTGTGGTGGTTGTATTGTTATGTATAAGTGTTAATGCATGTACAAACTACTATATTTTACTGTTGAATATAAAACATTAATCCCCCAATAAATAAATTTTAAAAATGCCTTTTTGCTGACATAGAAGTAGGGACACTAGCACTTTCACCTATAGTTGTTGAGATTAGATGATTACATACCCCTCTAGAAAACAATTGACAATTGTCTTTCTTAAGAATCTAAAGTGCCCATACATACTGATTCAGAATGCCTCCTTCTAGAAATTTGTTCTTCAGAAACTGTTATTAGTTCTGAAGTTAATAGAACTTTAGAAGTCATCTGAAATTCTCACTAAAATTGACTATGTGTTACCTGATCCCATACTTGGCCATGACTAAATGTCATGCCCTTCCTGTCTCTCTCGCTTGATCTTCTACAAATAGTAACTTCTTTTTAAATTTTATTACTATTAATTATTTAATAATGATTAACAATATTGTGGGATAAAAGGGTACAATTCCTAGTACCAGAGTTTCATATCCCATCCTTTCCATTGGAAGGTTCCCTATTCTTTATCCCTTGGGGAGTATGGACCAAAGATGTTTATGGAGTGCAGAAGGTGGAAGGTCTGGCTTTTGTAATTGCTTCTCCACTGGACATTGACATTAACAGGCCAATCCATGCTGCCAGCCTGTTTCTATCATTTCCTAGTGGGGTAAGGCTCTGGAAGGTAGTGTTCCAGGACACATTGGTGAGGTCGCCTGCCCAGGGAATTCAGGTTGGTATCATGGTAGCATCTGCAATTTGGTGACTAAAAAGCATTAAGATAAAAAGCAGAACAACTTGTTTAATAATTAGAAGCCTAAAGGTAAGAGTAGAGCAGGTTAGATTTGAGGTCCTCATGTTGGAAGAAGCTAGGAAGTCTATTTTAGGTATATTCCAAGGGATCCATGAGTATATTAATTTTTCCCAGGGCTCTACAGATAATATGCAGATGGGTTAAAAGTATTGCCAATATTGACTTCTTATTTCCTGAACATGTCATATAACGAACTCCAAACTTGTTTCCTCTCCTCAACTCACTTCTCCCACTATTGACATATCCTTCTCCTTCGCTTCCACCTTTAATTTTACCTTCTCACAAAAATAATCTTATTTAAAACTACATCTGTCCTTTGATCCTATTTCCTTGATGATGTGTTCTGAGAAAACACAATTCTAAAGTCTCAGAAAGTATTGAAATATAGTCAAGTCACTCCTAATTCCTATAAAAAAAACTCGCCAAGGTGGGTGGCAGTGGTCTCTCCCATACCTGGTTAAATGTGTAAATACGAAGCCCTTTATCTACATTAATAGTTTGACTTTTTTTCCCCCATGGACTCTTATTGGTATTCTTCACTTACAGATCATGATGAAGAGATGAAAAAGTTAGCTAACTCTTTCCTGATTCACTGTAAGTGCAGGAGCCAGGATATGAACCTGGTAGTTGAAGTTTGGCAGAAATAGGTCGCTCCCAGACAACCAGTCATTCTGTCCCTCATCACCTTGCACTGCTTCTCAAAGCAGAGTGGATATACATATTCACACATTTTACTCTTTCTCTTCCCTTCTCTTCCCTTCCCTTCCTTTCTTACCTTACCTTACCTTACCTTACCTTACCTTACCTTACCTTACCTTACCTTACCTTACCTTACCTTACCTTACCTTCTTCCCTTTCCTCCCCTTCTTCCCTTCCCTTCCCTTCCCTTCCCTTCCCTTCCCTTCCCTTCCCTTCCCTTCCCTTCCCTTCCCTTCCCTTCCCTTCCCTTCCCTTCCCTTCCCTTCCCTTCCTTTTCCTTCCTTTCTCTCCCCTCCCCTCCCCTATCTTCCCTTCCCTCCCCTCTTCTCCCTTCCCTTTCCATCCATTCCCTCCTCTCCCCTCCTCTCCCTTCCCTCCCCTCCTCTCCTTTCCCTTCCCATCCTTCCCCTCCCCTCCCCTCCCCTTCCCTCCCTTCCTTTCCTTCTTCTCTCCCCTCCCCTCCCCTTCCCTCCCTTCCAATCCCTTCCCTCCACCTCCTCTCCCTTCCCTTCCCTTCCCTTCCCTTCCCTTCCCTTCCCTTCCCTTCCCTTCCCTTCCCTTCCCTTCCCTTCCCTTCCCTTCCCTTCTTCCCTCCTCTCCCCTCCCCTCCCCTACCTTCCCTTCCCTTGCCTCCCCTCCCCTCCCTTTCCTTCCATTCCCTCCCTTCCCCTCCCCTCCCCTCCCCTCCCCTCCCTTCCCTTCCCTTCCCTTCCCTTCCCTTCCCTTCCCTTCCCTTCCCTTCCCTTCCCTTCCCTCCCCTCCCCTCCCTTCCCTTCCCTTCTCTTCCCTTTCCTTCCTTCCCCTTACCTCCTTTCCCTTCTCTTCTTCCCTCCCATCCCCTCCCCTCCCCTCCCCTCCTTTTCCTTCCCTTCCCTTCCCTTCCCTTCCCTTCCCTTCCCTTCCCTTCCCTTCCCTTCCCTTCCCTTCCCTTCCCTTCCCTTCCCTTCCCTTCCCTTCCTTTCCCTTCTCTTCCTTTCCCTTACCTCCCCTCTCCTCCCTTCCTTTTTTCCCCTTCCTTTCCCTCTCTTTCCTTTTCCTGTCTTCTCTTCTCACTTTTTCCCTTCTTTCCCTCATTTTGTTTCGCTTTTATTTATTTATCATTGGATACAGACAGAGAGAAGTTGAGAGGGGCAGTGGAGATAGAGAGGGAAAGAAACACCTGCAGCCCTGCTTCACCATTTATGAAGCTTTCCCCTTGCAAATGGGACCATTTTATTTTCTTTCTCTTTCTCTCTCCCTCTTCCTTTCTCTCTCTCTCCCCCACTCTCTCTGTCTCTCTTCCTTCCTCCCTTCCTTGTCTTTTAAGTAGTACATATCAAAATAACAAACAACTTCTGCATCGTTCGTGTGTGTCTCTGTGTGTGTGTCCTTTACTCACTAATATATTTCTTAACCATTCCAAACTTTAGTTTTGTTCATCCAGTTCAATCCTATTGGCTAGACTTTATCCTTTTCCTTTATCTTTTGCCTGTCTTTGATTCTAACCTGAATAGAAACTATGGCTTTATTCCAAGGAAGCATCATTTGACTTGTTCTCAGCCAAATGGTGGTCTAAATTTGGAACTCCACAAGGCTTTGAAAATGTCTTTCAACCTTTGGGTGATTATCTGAACTCATTCCAAATCTTCATGCTTACAGACTTTGCTATTGTTAATTATGGCTCCCATTCACTGCTGGTCAGTCACCTGGATACTTTCTTTTTGCCTGGGAAATGACCTTGTACAAATTCCTGGGATTGTTGCAAACCAGCTGCATGGCAGAGGCTGGTTGATGATGAGTGAACCAAAGAAGGTTGAAAGCTCTCAGCTGGGTCTTCCCTGGATCAGGGCCCAAGATTCTGGCTTTGCATAAGCTCAAATGCAGTTCACCTGAAGAATGGTTCACGTTAGCAATTGCTTATATCACATTGTAAATCATAAAAGCTTTATAAGGGTTCTGAGCCAGAAGTTGCAAGGATGGGTGTGGGCAAGACAGAAGGGGTGGTGGTGGTGGTGGTGGTGGTGGTGGTGGTGGTGGTGGTGGTAGTGGTGTGTGTGTGAGTGTGTGTGTGTGTGTGTGTGTGTGTGTATGTATGTGGGGGGATAGATTAGCTGATCATAGGGGACCTTTCCCTGCCCCAGTGATGATGCACCATTGGTTTGGTGATTTCATTTTAATCCATCCCAAACTAATTTGGATCCCTCTATGATGAATTCTGTTTGGGAACTTGAGAAGTGTTTTACTTCATTCCTGACTTAGAAGAAATAAAAGCGACATGTCCTTTTAAAAGCAGACAACAAAACTGGTTTTACAAGGGTTGGGTTTTCAGTTCTGGAGTTTCCCACACTACTGATGAAAGGCCTTTAGAATGGAAGCTTGTGGCAGTTTAGGGTGAAAAAGTTAAAAATAATGTTATCCTTGTGCAGATCTTTATACTTTGTCTTTCCAACAGTCATTGAATGCATTCATAATTTCTGTCAGTCTAAGTCCTGGTGAATAAAGGAAGAAATCCTGGTCCTTACTCTCAAGCAGTTTATGGCTCAATAGAAAGCAGTCTCCCCAGACAAACAGATGTGAAAAACCACTGTTCAAGCTACTGTACCGTGCAACTCTGTGGGGGAATGTAGGGAGGAGAAGATTTCTTGTTTGTGTGGAGACTAGGGATGTTAGAAGAGTAGGATGGGGCCAGTACATAGTAGAATGCACATGCTTCCATCCTCAAGGGCCCTAGTTCAATCTCCAGGTCACCATCTGAAGGGGGTGGGGAGAAGATTCAGGAACAGTGAAACAGTACTGCAAGTGCCTGTATTTCTCTCTCCTTCTTTATCTCCTTCTTCTCAATTCCTATTTATAAATGAAAGAAGAAAAATGGCCTTAAGTCCCAGCAATAACCTTGGTAGCAATACAAATTTAAATAAATAAAGAAAAAAAAGTAGGGCAGAAACATTGAAGGATATTAAGACTTGAAAGAACTTTAGGAACAACACAATTCCACCATGTTCATTTCAAAGACGAAAGTATATCTTCTGAGATTTGCAGCTGGGTTGGCTGAGTCTAGGATTTGTTCTTCCAGTTCTCAGACATCTCTGTGTTCCTCACCCATGATAATACCTCATATCCTCAAGATGGAGGCTGAGGACTTGGATGAGTACTGAACTGTGCTGGTGAAGTCCGTGCTTCCTCCTCTGTTCTCATGTAGGGTTCATCCAATGCCACATGTCCCTCTAGCACTTCACTCTCTGCCCTTTTCCCCTGCTTAAGTGACAGCCAGAAAATGGATGTTCCAAAGTCTGATCAGGAATCAGATCATCTCATTCTCTCTCAGATGTGAAGGATTCCATTTTGGGATCTCTCACAGAGTATAGATGTCAGTGGATCTCAGGAAAAATAGCTGATAATAAACTTCTAGACATTTATTATAGACATAATTGGAGAATGGGAGAGCTGACCTACATTGTCTCAGTCATGCTATACCAAAGCCCTCCCAGTAGTAGCTCCAGTTTTAGGGGTAGTGAAGTTGTGAGAAGAAGATTTCTTCTCTGTTATCAGAGGCAGCAGCCATGAGCCTTAATCCATGGCAGCACACAGGGAGTTCAGGTTGGTACTCACGGGTAAACATTAGCATTTCTTTGGAGCAGCTCCAGAGAAGTGAAGTGAATGCCCAGCTAGTATGAGACCTTGGTGCTCAGTCTCTCTGATGGGGTATAGTTAACCTCTCACCAGGCTCTGACTCAGGCTAGACCCACAGATGCTGTGAGAACTGAGAGTTCTGAGAATTGGTTTGGAGGCAGAGGGTTGGTGTGCTTTTACAAACACACTACCACCTGGGCCCTGGATGTTGCCTCCTTCTCCTCCCTTGCAATGGGCTCAGAATAAACACCAATAGATGTATTGCCTTTCCAGCCCCACATTTGACTCAGAAAGTTACATTTTATACTTTATACTGTGGACCTATTCTATTTTATTTTAATTTATTTATAAAAAGGAAACATTGGCAAAACCATGAGATAAGAGGGGTACAACTCTACACAATTCCCACTACCAGAACTCCTTATCACCTCCCCTTCCCCAATAGCTTTCTTATTCTTTAACCCTCTGGGAGTGTGGACCCAAGGTCATTGTGGGATGTAGAAGGTTAAAGGTCTGGCTTCTGTACTTTCTTCCCCACTGAACATGGGCGTTAACAGGTCAATCCATACTCCTACCCTGCCTCTCTCTTTCCCTAGTGGGGCAAGGTTCTGGGAAATTGGAGCTCCAGGACACATTGGTGGGGTTGTCTGTCCAGGGAAGTCTGGTTGGGATCCTGCTAGATCTTGAACCTGGTGGCTGAAAAGAGAGTTAACATATAAAGTCAAAAAAGTTGTTGAATAATCATGAACTTAAAGGCTAGAGTAGAGCATATGAAGAGCTGGGGGTATCCATTCCGTAGATAGCTGGTAGGCTTATTTTAGTCATATTCCAAAGGGCTCTTGGTTATACCTTTTTTTCCCTGAGACTGAAAAATGACATGCAGGCAGATCCAAGTTATTGTCTGGGGAGATGATGTCATGGCTGGAAAAGGAACAGAAAGATGGATCAGGGAAGAGAGTAGCTCCCAAATGTGGGAAAATTGTATAAATATTTTAGACTCTAACGCCCATCAATTTGATGTGATCTGGGCCCATATTCAGCTTAGGAGCCTATGTGACCTCTGCATCCCTATAGATCTGAGATTACATTGTGTGTCATGAGTAGGAACATTCCAAGCTGCCCCAATGTTAGGACTCATCTTCCTCAGATGTAGCATAGAGTATGTTGTCAGGCCTCCCTTCGGAGGATGGAACATTCTCTACCCTTGTTGATCCAAGTTGAGGGTAAGGTACTATGGGGGCCCACAAAGGGGTCTATTTTGTTGTTCCTGATAGAGATGACTGACCAATAACCATTGAGAGAGGGATTTGAGGTCTAGGCCTATTATGTCTGTTTGGGAATCTCAAGACTCCTCGAATAGGGCCCCAGCTGATGGGGTAGCCTGAAAGTGACAAAACAGTCATCCTTAAAGAGTGCCAGTCTCTTCCTTTATTCAGCTTTTGCAGCCCTTGCTTTGATAAGGATAGCTTGGGAGTGAGTGAGGGAAGTGTAATAGGAAGTAGGTGAGTAGGGTACCCAAGTGTAAGTAGACACTATTTCCTTATGAACTTGATACTGACTCACTGTAGATTATTGTGTACTTTTGCTTTCAGGTATATATTTTGCCCTAATTTATGGATACATGTGAACATATGCTCTATCTCACAGGACCTGGTCTATATCTAGGTTTTGGGACTTTGTTAGGAAGTGAACCACATGGAATGGACTTAGAGAATACTATGATAGGAAAGGTCTCACCAAAGTAATGAGGCTGAAGTGTTGACGTCTCTGGACACAGTCTGAAGTGAAGCATACCTAGGTGGTACTTGTTGTGTTGATTAGGTT
Source organism: Erinaceus europaeus (assembly GCF_950295315.1). Taxonomy (NCBI): domain Eukaryota; kingdom Metazoa; phylum Chordata; class Mammalia; order Eulipotyphla; family Erinaceidae; genus Erinaceus; species Erinaceus europaeus. Next base: position 36,413,260 of record NC_080180.1, on the reverse strand, counting down.
TGGATCTGAAGATGCAATATCATTTGGTATGAACTGAGAGAAGCATGCAAGAAAGTGTGCCCCACTCTAGAGGTTCCAGGACTAGGGAAATATAGGCTCTATAGAGGAAGTGGGAAGTTCTTGTTGTCTTAGGGCTTAAGAATGCAATAGATAGTTATTGCTATAACCATACTATTTGGCAATTGGGTTAACTGAAAAATTCCTTTGATAGGATTTGCTGTATTATACACAACATCACCATGATTTATGTCATTTGACATTATTTGTATATAGCTGTGCCACCTGTTACTTCTGTACTCCCTGGTCTAAGCTTTTGAGAGAGTCAGCATATCACAGACTTGTCCTATGGCCTGTGCATTAAAAAGTTTGAGGCATTCAATCAATTTTACCATTAATTAAATATTGATTTATATGACTAGAAATTAAGAAGACTGTACACAAACACCATTCTCATCACCAAAAGACTGTGTCCCACCCCATCCCCACCCCTTCTACCCCATGATATTGAACTTCCACCCTCACCCTCAACCCAGGGTTTTCTTTGGTGCCCTACTCCAAATTCTGTCAAATCCTGCTTTGAGTTTCCCTCTCTGTTCTTCTTTCTCAACTTCTGTTTATGAGTGGGATCATCCCATACTTATCTTTATCTTTCTGACTTAGCTCACTTAACATAATTTCTTCTAGCTCCATCCAAGATTGGTTAGAGAAGGTGGGTTCCTTGTTCTCAACAGCTGTGTAGTATTCCTTTGTGTATATATACCACTGATTTCTCAGCCACTCATCTCTTGTTGGGCACCTGGTTTGTGTCAGGTTTTAGCTATTATGAATTGTACTGCTATGAACGTAGTTGTACACATATCTTTTTGGCTGGGTGTTATGTAGTCCTTGGAGTATATCCCTAGGAGAAGAATTACTAGGTCATATGGAAGGTCCATCTCTAGCCTTATGAGTGTTCTCCAGTATTTTCTCCACAGACACTGGATCAGTTTACATCCCCACCAGCAGTGCAGAACAGTTCATTTCTCCCCACAGCCTCTCCAGCATTTGTTGTTGCTGTCCTTTTTGACGTATGCCATTCTCACAGGGGTGAGGTGATATCTAAATGTTGTCTTTATTTGCATTTCTCTGACAGTTGGTGATCTGGAGCAATTTTTCATGTGTTTGTTAGCCTTTTGGATCTCTGCTGTAGTGAATGTTCTTTTCATATCCTCTGCCCATTTTTTGGATGGGGTCATTTACTTTTTTGGTGCTAAGTTTGCTGAGCTCTTTGTATATTTTGGTTATTAGTCTGTTGTCTGATATATGACATGTGAAGATCTTCTTCCATTCTGTGAGGGGTCTTCTTGTTTGTTTGACAGTTTCTTTGGCTGTGCAGAAGCTATTCAATTTGATTTAGTCCCATTGATTTGTTTCTGCTTTAGTCTTCCTTGCAGTTGGTTTTGTACCAGCAAACATGTCCTTGAGGTTTAGGTGGGAAAGTTTTCCACCAATGTTTCCCTCTAAGTATTTGATAGTTTCTGGTCTAACATCCATATCCTTGATCCGTTTGGAGTTCATTTGTGTTTTTGGTGAGATAAAGTGGTTCAGTTTCATTCTCCTGCATGGTTCAACCCAGTTTTCCCAGCACCATTTATTGAACAGAGTCTCCTTGTTCCATTTAATATTTTGCACCACTTTATCAAAGATTAGATATACATAGGTGTGGGGGGTTAGTTTGGGCATTCAGTTCTCTTCCCTTGTTCTGTGTGCCTATTTTTGCTCCAGTACCAGGCTGTTTTGATGATGATGGCGTTATAATATAGTTTGAGGTCTAGGAGTGTGATGCCTCCATTTCTGTTTGTTTTCCTCAAGGTTGTTTTGGCAATTCTAGGTGTTTTTCAGTTACAGAAAAATGATTGTAGTTTTTGTTATATTCTCTTAAAGAAGCTTGGTGGAACTTTATGCATATCATATTAAATTTGTATATGGATCTGGGGGAGAATATTCATTTTGATGATATTTATTCTTCCAATCCATGAGCATGGGATGTGTTTCCATATCTTGGTATCAGTTTCTATTTCCTTGAAGAGTGACTCATAGTTTTCAGTATACAAGTCTTTCACTTCTTTGGTCAGCTTTATTCCTAGGTATTTTATTGATTTTGTTTTAACAGTGAATGGGAGTGATTTCTGTATATCCTCTTCTTCAGATTTAGTGTTTGCGTAAAGAAATTCCATTCATTTTTGTACATTGATTTTGTAGCCTGATACCTTGATATATTGCCTAATAACTTCCAGTAGTTTTCTGCTGGATTCTTTAGGTGTTTCTATGTATATTATCCTATCATCTACAAATAGTGAGATCTTGACTTCATGTCTTCCAATCTGTATTCCTTTGATTTATTTCTCTTTCCTGATTGCTATGGCAAGATCTTCCAATACTATGTTGAAGAGTAATGGTGACAGTGGACAGCCCTGTATAGTTCCCAATCTGAGGGGGAATGCTTTCAGCTTCTGTCCATTGAGTATGATGTTGGCTCAAGGTTTGTTATATACAGACTCCACTCTCTTGAGGAATGTCCCGTCTATTCCCATTTTTTGTAGTGTTTTGAGCATGAATGGGTGTTGTATTTTGTGAAGGCTTTCTCTGCATGTATTGAGATAATAATGTGGTGTTTGGTTTTGCTTTTATTGATGTTGTGAATGACATTGATTGACTTACTATGTTGAACCAGCCTTGCATTGCTGGGATAAATCCCACTTGGTCGTGATGAACAATCTTTTTTTATTTATTTATTTTTTATTTTTTAAATTTTTTATTTAAGAAAGGATTAGTGAACAAAAACATAAGGTAGGAGGGGTACAACTCCACACAACTAGCACCACCCAATCCCCATAACCCACCCCCTCCCATGGTAGCTTTCCCATTCTCTAGCCCTCTGGGAGCATGGACCCAGGGTCGTTGAGGGTTGCAGAAGGTAGAAGGTCTGGCTTCTGTAATTGCTTCCCCGCTGAACATGGGCGTTGACTGGTTGGTCCATACTCCCAGTCTGCCTCTCTCTTTCCCTAGTAAGGTGTGTCTCTGGGGAAGCTGAGCTCCAGGACACATTGGTGGGGTCTTCAATCCAGGGAAGCCTGGCTAGCATCCTGGTGGCATCTGGAACCTGGTGATTGAAAAGAGAGTTAACATATGAAGCCAAACAATTTGTTGAGCAATCATGGATCCCAAGCTTGGAATAGTGGAGAGGAAGTATTAGGGAGGTACTCACTGCAAACTCTAGTGTACTTCTGCTTTCAGGTATATATTTTGCAGTAGTTTATGGATACGTGTGCACATACGCTCTCTCTCACAGAAACTGGTGTATATCTAGGTTTTGGGACTTTGTTAGAAAGTGAACTACCTGAGATGAAATTAGAGTGTACTATAAAAGGAAAGGTCTCACCCGAGTAATGAAGTTGAAGGGTTGTCATTCCACACGTGAAGTCTCTGGATACAGTCTGAGGTGAAGCATGTTGAGGTGGCAATCGTTGCATTGGTTAGGTTGTGATCGGCGGATGCAATATTATTTGGTTTGGATTGGGAGATGCATACGGGAAAGTGGGCCCTATCCAAGGGTTCCAGGACTGGGGGAAGTAGGGGCTCTATAGTGAAGATGTGAGGTTCCTGCTGTCTTAGGGTTCAAAAAGACACTCAATAGTTAATATTATCATCACATTATTTGTTAATTGGGTTAACTTTGAAAAGTCCCTTTGTTATGGTTTGCTGTACAGTACCCAGTATCTTGTATATAGCTGTGCTATTGGATGCTTCTAATCTACTTGGTCTAGGCTTTTGAGAGAGTCCGCATATCAAATACATAGCCTATATATTAAAAAGATTCAGTTTGTCTTTTGAGAAACTTTGAGACATACAATTGATTTCCCTCTCTCATATTAATTAACTACAGATTTATATGTCTACATTTTGCTAGGAGTGTACATAAACACCATGCCCACCACCAAAGGACTGTGACCCATCCCTCCCGCCCACTCCCACCCCCCACTGGCCCAGGAAGCTACATGTATACCCCTCACCACTGGGTTTTTACATTGGTGCCCTACTTACAATTTGATCAGGTTCTGCTTTTAGTTTCCCTTTCAGATCTTCTTAGTCAGCTTCTGTTGATGAGTGGGATCATCCCATACTCATCTTTATCTTTCTGACTTAGTTCACTTAACATAATTCCTTCTAGCTCTGTCCAAGATGGGTCAGAGAAGGTGGGTTCATTGTTCTTGATAGCTGCATAGTATTCCATTATGTATATATACCACAGCTATCTCAGCCACTCATCTGTTGTTGGGAAGCTGGATTGCTTCCAGGTTTTAGCTATTATGAATTGTGCTGCTATGAACATAGGAGTACACACCTCTTTTTGGTAGGGTGTTATGGAGTCCTTGGGGTATAACCCCAGGAGAGGAATTACTGGGTCATATGGAAGGTCCATGTCTAGCCTTCTGAGAGTTTTCCAGACTGCTCTCCACAGAGGCTGTACCAATTTGCATTCCCACCAGCAATGTAAAAGGGTTCCTCTGTCCCTACATCCTCTCCAGCATTTGTTGCTGCTGTCCTTTTTGATGTATGCCATTCTTACAGGAGTGAGGTGGTATCTTACTGTTGTCTTAATTTGCATTTCTCTGACAATTAGTGACCGACAGCAGTTTTTCATATGTTTGTTAGCCTTTTGGATCTCCTCTGTTGTGAATGTTTTGTTCATTTCCTCTGCCCATTTGTGGATGGGGTCATTTGCTTTTTTGCGGCTAAGTTTGCTGAGCTCTTTATATATTTTGGTGATTAGTTTCTTGTCTGATGTCTGGCATGTGAAGATCTCCCATTCTGTGAGGGGTCTCTCTGTTTAATAGTTTCTTTGGCTGTGCAGAAGCTTTTCAATTTGATGTAGTCCCATTGGTTTGTTTCTGCTTTAGTCTTCCTTGCAATTGGGTTTGATTCATTAAAGATGTCCTTGAGGTGTATGTGGGAAAGTGTTTTACCAATGTTTTCCTCTAAGTATTTGATTGTTTCTGGTCTGACATCTAGGTCTTTGATCCATTTGGAGTTGATTTTTGTTTCTGGTGAGATAAAGAGGTTCAATTTCATTCTTCTGCATGTTTCAACCCAGTTTTCCCAGCACTATTTATTGAAGAGAGCCTCCTTTTTCCATTTAATCCTTTGGGCCCCCTTATCAAAGATTAGATGCCATAGGTGTTGGGATTTACTTCTGGGCTTTCAATTCTGTTCCACTGGTCTGTGTGCCTATTTTTGTTCCAGTACCATGCTGTTTGGTGATGATGGCTTTATAATATTGTTTAAGGTCTGGGAGTGTGATGCCTCCATTTCTGTTTCTTTTCCTTAAGATGGTTTTGGCAATTCTAGGTGTTTTCAGGTTCCAGATAAATTATTGTAGTGTTTGTTCTATTCTCTTAAAGAAGCTTGGTGGAACTTTGATGGGTATTGCATTAAATTTGTATATGGCTCTGGGGAGAATATTCATTTTGATGATATTTATTCTTCCCATCCATGAGCATGGGGTATCTTTCCATTTCTTGGTATCAGTTTCTATCTCCTTGAGTAGCGATTCATAGTTTTCAGTATACAAGTCTTTCACTTCTTTGGTCAACTTTATTCCTAGGTATTTGATTGATTTTGCTGAAACAGTAAATGGGAGTGATTTCTGGATGTCTTCTTCTTCAGATTTAGTGTTTGCATAAAGAAATGCCACTGATTTTTGTACATTGATTTTGTAGCCTGATACCTTGCTATATTGCCTAATAACTTCCAGTAATTTTCTACTGGATTCTTTAGGTCTTTCTATGTATACTATCATATCATCTGCAAATAGTGAGAGCTTGACTTCTTCCCTTCCAATCTGTATCCCTTTGATTACTTTCTCTTGCCTGATTGCTATGGCAAGAACTTCCAATACTATGTTGAAGAGTAACGGTGACAGTGGACAGCCCTGTCTAGACCCCGATCTGAGGGGGAATTCTTTCAGCTTCTGTCCATTGAGTATGATGTTGGCTGTAGGTTTGCTATATATAGACTCCACTATCTAGAGGAATTTCCCATCTATTCCCATTTTTTGTAGAGTTTTGAGCATGAATGGGTGTTGGATTTTGTCAAAGGCTTTCTCTGCATCTATTGAGATAATCATGTGGTTTTTGGCTTTGCTTTTATTGATGTGGTGAATGACATTGATTGACTTACGGATGTTGAACCAACCTTGCATTCCTGGGATGAATCCCACTTGGTCATGATGAACAATCTTTTTGATGTGTTGCTGTATCCGGTTGGCCAAGATCTTGTTTAATATTTTGGCATCTATGTTCATCAGAGATATTGGTCTGTAGTTTTCCTTTTTTGTTCTGTCCCTATCAGCTTTTGGTATCAGGGTGATGTTGGCTTCATAAAAGGTGGCAGGGAGTATTCCTGTTTCTTCAATCTTATGGAATAGCTTAAGAAGTATGGGTATTAACTGTTTCCTGAAAGTTTTGTAGAATTCGTTTGTGAAGCCATCTGGTCCAGGACTTTTGTTGTTGGGGAGATTCTTAATAACGGTTTCAATTTCTTTGTCTGTGATTGGTGCATTTAGATTTTGTAGTTCTTCTTGGTTCAGTTTTGGAAGTGCATAGGTTTCTAGGAATTGTTCTATTTCTTCCAGATTCTCTAGCTTGGTGGCATATAGTTCTTTATAGAAGTTTCGCAGAATTCTCTGGATTTCTGTGGTGTCAGTTTTGATATCTCCTGCATCATTTACAATTCTATTAATTTGAGTCTTCTCTCTTTTTTGTTTGGTGAGTCTGGC